>NC_057359.1:7545000-7822500 GCF_016509475.1 Prionailurus bengalensis
TTTCCACCACGCGAGGCTTTATAACTTGTCAGCAAGTTGTTGCGTGACAATCATTTGCAGAAGCTCTCTAGCAGCCTTCTGTTAGAAGGTGGTGGTGTGGCCCCTGACTGAGACCCTGCCCCTTAAGGGCCCCTGCGTTTTGCATTGGCTTCCTTTTGGGGGCTGAACCAGCCCTACTATCGAGGTGGGCATCCTTGAGCCCACACTAGTACCCATAAGGGTGCCAGCCCCCATTCTTCTCGTTCGGGGCTCTGTCCCATCCTCTACCCCATACGTGGGATCACACACGTGCCTTAATGAGCCCTGGGACACATGACTGTGGGATCATTCTGGAGCCCTACAGGCACCCCTAATTCCACTAGAGTGTCCTGGTGAGCAGATGCCCAGTGTAACATTTCTTTAGCTGAATCACTTGAGATTGGACCGCTAATGTGATGTGGACTGACTTAGAGTGACTCCCATTAATTATAAAAATATTCTGGGCAAAACTATTTTGAACATCTAGGGATGGTTCTGTGGTTGTCAGGAACTATCAAGTATCAAGGGTCTGAGATTTGACTCTAGGTGTGAGCTAATAAGTTAGCCTGCTGTCATTTAATGGATATTGGCCGAAGACACGAACCTCCTGGGTCAGAGACAAAAGGAGAGCTTATTACTCATAGCGATAGCAGTAGCCAGAGTACAATCATTTTCTCATGCCACTTTCTTAAGTCCCAGTTCCCACAAGGTGACACAGAGAGGGCCAGGCAACACTGGCACTTTCAGTGGATTGTGTTACCAGAGGGAAATTCTGAGCTCAGGGAACCCAAATCCTTTCTAATGGATGAAAGCATGCTTGACATTTTGCTCGGGAGGAAGAGACTACCCCAGTCCGTTTTCCAAAGCTGTTTAGTATAGAAACGTCCTTTAAAAGGTAGTTCAGAAAGACAGCCAGTTCCTCTACTCCCAACACATGGAGAAACCTGAGATACTCATGGAGAATTGCCTCTAAAGGGTAGGTTCCTTCTGCCCCGTCTTGATCGCAAATGCACAAGAACAACAGACAGGAACCCTAGCCTGCCCTGGAATGACCCTAAGTCCTCAGGATTATCCCTAAATAAAAGTGGTTTCCAAAAGAAAAGACCAAAGCCAGGAAAGAAGGAACACGGGTGTTGGGAAAGACATGATTCTACCTTGTGGGTCTGCATTGAACTCTGACCATTTCCATCCAGGTTAGTTTCAGACTCTACAGTCCTGTCCATGGGCAGCACCATTTAGCTTATGGTATGATGTGGGAGCTACTCACCTTTGCTTAAAATTATCCATACCACTAGCCTGTGTATTATGACGCTTAGAGTGGTCACCATGACATCGTTCTTTCCAGTTAGGGGATTGTCTCTGGAAGATCCCTATAAAATTTGCTTTTGTTGTATGGCAAAGGAAATGTATCAGTCCCTTTGTTCCCATTAGTCTATTAATACGGCTTTAATTACGCATTTTCAAGTAGCATCTACGTCTGTCCTCTGTGGATATTATGTGAGGAACGTGGAATCGGAGGACGTGAGAAATGATGAGGGTATTTGGACCTCAGGGAGGTAGTTTCAGTAGGGTCTCTGGGGGGCAGAAGAATAGTTTGAAACTACTTGATATCAAGGCAGAGAAAAACCAAGCATGGGGGGAAAAACGGATGGGGTGGTGTATTAGAAGTCATTCCACTTTATCCTGGAGTCTATCCTGCTATTGGGCTTTGAGAATAGATCTTAAAATGGAGTTTTACTTTTCCATCTCCTTAGTTTTCCTTGGCTTTTGAAAGGAATGTAGGCAGTATATTCTAAAACGAATGTCAGGGGAGTGTTTTCAAAGGAGCAACTCAAACGCAGTTGTGTTTGCTCACTTGTCACTGTCACCCTCCCTTCTCGACACCCAGCTCTGCATCAGCTGTGTGCACTATACGCGCAGACGCCTTCAGCCCCGGAGGCATATGTTGTTCGTGGCTGTCACCTCTTTGGCCACACTCCTGTGCAGATGCTGCCCCCCAAGCACGCCAGTGACTTCAGTTACAAAACAGCGATACGTACACGGATAGGCCTAACTTGACTTTGCGGCGGTAAACTCCTCAGCTTTTCATTTCCTGGCTGGTATTTGCGATGTGGAATTGCAACACCACATTTACGTGCATTTTTGCCTTTAAAACGTTCTGTGGTGTCGCAACATTGGAGGAATTCCCAGGGATCCTTAATCTCCCTGCAAACGCTGGTCTGTAAAGTCAGGACCAACGCACCATCTCAGAGTAACCTTCTTGTGCCCCTGCCACGTAATTCTGATTTCACACTGCATGTCTTCAGATTGTCCCCGTGCTGTCTTCCAGCTCAAGCTTCACTCTCGAGGATACCAATAAAGAGACAAAGGGAAAAAAAAAAGATTCTTAAAAAATGTTAGCTTTTTCTCTCAAGAGCAATTGAACTTAAACTACTCTCCCTATTGTTTTCCGTGAAGTCTCATTTAAAATATTTTATTAATGCAAAGACGTGCATTCAGGGCTAAGGACCAGTGAACAGTAGCCATAGCAACCAGGAAGCCATTCGGGAGGAGCAAAAATGCAGTAAAGAGTAAGTGTTTTAATCCTTAACTTTAATCCCTTTACTTCCTGTTCTCAAAATGAAATATAAATCAGGCACCGTGGAGCGGTGATTTTTCTCTGAAAGGGATGTTGGCAAAAGAGGATTAGTAATGGACAGACGTGTTTAAGGAATTTAATCACACAATTTGTTGTCAAACTTTCGAGACCATGAGTGACCAGTTCCTTTGAGTGGCGTCAACGAAAACCAACAAAACATACTTTGAAACTGATGAGAGGGTTGGTGTAGGCGGCACCTCTGTTTGCTGTTATTGTCACATCATTTTAGCCCATGGTAATGACTTGAGAAACCAAGGAATTTGCTTAGTCTCCCCCCCCCCACCGCCCCTGCCGCCCCCCCGCAGTGGAGCGGTTGGAGACTGGGTGGGGGCGGGGGAGAGTGTCCTGTTGGTCAAATAGAGATATTCTTTTGATCTTCAAAACACTGGGGGAAAAGTAAGTCACTGATATGTCACATACTTCCTTTCCTTGATGTTTGATTGCTTTGGGAGTTTTACGGAGACGTGAGCTTTTCCATTGCCAACAGACTTTTGGGTTTCTGCTGAAAATCCCAGGCTTTAGTTTTTGTGAACAGTAAAACAGAGTTCTTAGAAGGCGAGAGAATTATTCTTTCTCAGCGTCTCGCGTTTTGTCTCTAAGATTTTCTTTTACATGGGGTACCACTGACTTGTTGATTTCTGGCGAAATGAACATAACCTGATTTTCTGTCTTTAAAGTCAGACCCAAAACATGCCCCCGCCACTGGCTTCCGGTGTTGGTTGTTTGACTCCACAGCCCATCGGTTTTTCCTCGTTCTACTCAGGAGAATTATTGGGGACTGCAGGAAGACATGTTTTCCCTGGCACTTTTCCTTCTCTCAGCATATACGGAGTAGTGCTTTGATGCCCCCGTTTCTAGTGGACTAAAAGTTACCAGTGCACAGCGCTCTTTGCAGAGACCTGAAGTAGCTGTAGCTTGTGCTAGCTTTCTGCAGTGTCAGAATGTGAAATTACTTCCAAGAATAGCATCTTCCCAAGGGGGTGCTCATCGTGAAGACAGATGTGAGAGTGTGTGAGAGTGGAGATAGACACGGCCGACCGCCGAGTTTGAAGCTCCTTGCAGACCTTGGGAACAAAAGTGTCCACGCTAAGGCCTCCAGATGGCAGGACATGTGGGGAAGAGAAACGGCGTCCGTGCTGTCTAGCTTAGAGGAGTGCGTGCAGCATTGGCAACGACCTGCTTCTAATCCCTCATCTTGACCCAGTGTTCTTTCTCCCCGTTCTGTCAGAAGCAGCAGGACTGATCTAGTCTAGGACAGAGCGTCTGAGATGGAACCCTTGCACGACGAGTCACTGCTGGCAGCCCTCGTCATCCCCCACCCCCAAGCTTCCCTTGGACTTAGGTCTGTCTAGTCTGGATTTCTGGGACAGGGTTAATTTTTTGAGAGGAGATTGGAGCTCATTAGAGTTCATGGATGGTAAGCCGAAAGACCAAGTATTGTCGGTGTCCAAAGGAGGAACGGTAGATTCTGAACATGGAAATCACTTTGGCGGGAGCTGTAGAGACTACAGGAAGCCTCTAGAAGACTCCACTTGCCGCCCGGGGTTTCACCCTAGAGAACTTCTCTGAACCAGGCCTCCTTTCTGATGACTCGAGAGAAGAGCATCGTTTCACCAAAGGAGTCAAAGGTCACATGATTCATGGACCACTCTAAGGCATACGGTCCTGGGACGAGAGAGGGGAAATTACTTTCAGTAAAATACTTCTCTGCATTGACAAAAATAACACCATGGGTGAGCTCTTACGTTGACGACATTACCTCAGGGGGAAAAAGACTCTGGAAGAATGTTAGGCTGTGTGGTGACCAGAGGAACCAGGGCCATGGCTGGTCACTCACTCAGCCAGATGTCAGAAGATAGAAGCTATTGTCCTGCCTGCGTAGGTGGTCACCAAGGGGGCTGGGGTGTATCTGGGGCCCATTTGGCTCAAAATTTCTGTTTTCTGCTTCCCAGATACGTGCTACATGTCGAGTCTTTAAAAGCAAAGGTAGCAATTTGGATTTGTTCCCAGCCCTTCCAGATGAATGAGAGGCAGGGAGGGAAAAGGTAAGGAACTAGCATTTCCAATTGGAAAGACTGCTCGTTTGGACATTCCAAGAGGCAGTAGATAAAGAGGAATCATGTTATCTGGTGAAATTTGGCATGACCAGGGACTGAGCAGTATGAGGAAATAAACTTCCCAAGTGTCTATTTTTTTAACTTCTGTTAAGGTTTCGCTTGGCTACTTCCTGTTTTATTCTTAGTTGATCGTCTCAGCGTGCTTAAACTGCTCCGCTCGGTTTCCCTTTGTATCTCGGGAAGACAGGATTTTATCTGTCTTTAGGGGCCGCTCTTAAGGATAAGCGTGGATTAACGAATTCTTAGTGCCTGTTAATTCATTTTTTGATTTGTCCATTGTTGACCCATCTCCCCAAACATTTACAGAGTCCCTTTCACGTGAAAAGAAGCACTATTTTAGCTTACATGAGCAAACAGACACGTTCTGTTTATAAGGAGCTTTTTTGTCTTCCATCACACACACACACACACACACACACACACACACACACAATTTATAAATAAGCTACTATATAGTGTAGGAAACCACAAGTCCCATCAAGGGTGATAGAAATTGCCCTTGCCACTTGAGAATGAACAAGTGACTTTGGGATTGGAAGACCCGGGGACGCTTCAAGGAAGAGGGCCTTGGAGAGCACGCACGATGTGTTGCAGGTTGTAGAGTCTGGCGCGAAGGGGACTCCAGGTACAGGAGGCTCGTGGCCGGAAGTACAGTGGGAGACGTGGACGAGCGGTATGGAGGAGAGCGTCTGGGCTCCACGTGGCTCGCGGGCCTGGGACATGGGCCACGAGGGTCAAGCGAGAGCCAGCCTGGCAGAGCCGATGGTCGGGGCTGTAGGTGATGTTTGGTGGAGGGACCCCACAGGGCTTTGCGGGTGGGGGCCTGGCACGGTCAGCACTGAGCTTGGGGAAATTAACCCGAGTGCGGAGCACGGCTCCGGTGGGAGAACAGAGAGCAGGGCCTTTCTGTGCAAATGACAGCCTTCAACTGTTACAAGCAGGCATTTTAAAAATGGTCCAAACAGTGGTTAAAATCAGCTTTAAATCTTTTTCCGACAATTCATTTTAATGCAATGAAAGGCGGGGTGGGGGGATGAGTTCTGCCGCTAGTCTCTCCCCACATTGGCTCAGCTTTAGCACAGGCAGGGGCTGTAGTCAGAAATCAATTCAAAGGGAGACAATACGGATGCGGTAAGACGGACGGGGGAAGTAATTGCTAGATAGCTGGCTGCTTTAATTAAACTTGGAGGACACTTGACTAGGAAGAAAAATGCTACACTTGGCTGGATGGGATAGCATGTGTGTGGGCACATGAGCGCACGGAGCCGCTGTCAGGGGGAGTCACGAAGCTGTGGGAGGGACAAGGTCTTCATCTTCAGGACCTCACAACCAGGCCCCGAAGGGTGAAGGAGGATGTTTTTTGGTGACATGTGAAATTCCTAATTACTATTTCTCTAATTGTCTTAAATACCCAATCCACCCTTCGGTTTCACGTTCTGCTTTTGCGATGTTCCTCCGAATGTAGTTTGAATCCACCTTAGACTGTGTCCGTTTGCATATCGTTTTTCACTCAAAAAAAAAAAAAACCGTAAGATTCTCGGTGTCAGTTTTACAATAATATTGACTTAGGAAGAAAATGGTGCTTTTACAAACGTAGCGATACAGAAAATCCAAGCTGCCTGCCTTCCTGATTTCAACATCCTCTCAAAGCTCGCCCCCACCTCTGTCCGTGATTTCTAGAGAGTACTACCAACTCATAAGTGTGACATGTAGAGGTAGAAATCCCCCCTCCACCTCCCCCCAACCAGGGTTCTGGAAAGGTCTTGTTGGTTTTGGTTTCTAATTTATTTTAGACTTTTCCAAGAGAATGAAAGCTAGCTGTATTCTTCTGAGATAGAATAATTTCAGGGTGATATTTGTGCGTGAAAACTACGCTAACATCTCGATCCAGATACCGCGTGGCCCCAGACTCTTCTGAAGATAAACGAGACCCCAGGGAATCCCTCCCGACAACCGCAATAGCTTCTAGTGAGGAAAAGAAAGTTAACTATGTGTTACGTGAGCCACTTTCTGTGGGTCACCTCATGTCATACTGTAATAACCCCACAGAGTTGGTGTTCTCACACCCATTCTGCAGAGGATGCTACTGAAGCCTTTTGAGGTGACACATTGTGCCAAAGGCCGCACATCAGTAGGTGGGGGAACTGAACTTTGAACTTGTGAATTTGAATTTGAATTCGAATTTGATCCGTATGACCCCCATATGATACAAAAAGAGAGAGAGGGAAATACCTAAAACAATAGGAGAAAAAGAAAAAGAAAGTACATGTTGAACAGTGCTGTGGTGCTTCCACACTGGATATTAATGGAAAAAGAAACAATAGAAATTATTGAATGCTCTAAACCATGTGTTAGTGAAATACTTATCTCATGATACCTACCACCACCAACCACCTTGTAAATTATGTGGCATTAGCCACGTCTTACAGAGAAAACCGAGCTAAAGAGATGTGAAACAACTTGTTTATTGTTGTCTAACATTTCATAAGTAAGGATACGGAAGCTCAAACCCAGGTATTCTGGGTCCAGAGCCTACACTCTTACCTTTCATGATCTGGATCACAGATAAGCTGTTGTGTAAGTGGCTGTTAATGGCTTCATGTCAGTAGGGCATGTGCTATTTTTCAGAGATAACTCCCTCTGGGACCGAGATTTAACATCAATTCTGGTGCCAGCGAATACTTTGATCCCGTTTGCAAATGGCACCAAAGTAGGAAATGAAGCAGCCAGCTGAGCGACAGAATCGCGTAGTATACAGCCGAGAGATCCTGTCCCCCCTCCCCCCCAATGACAACAGGGCTTTGAAGAGTCAGCTTCTGAATATAAAGGACCCCCAGAAGTACAGAGCTTCCCATGTGAGAAAAGACGTCGGGATTTTACTTCGTAGCAAGTTTTTTCTGAGCCATTCTCTCAATTCCACAAGGACACCGAGCTGAGTTATCTTGTCCACTCCTTTATCTGCTAGACCTATCATAGTTTTGGACGCATGGTAAGGGCTCGGTAAATGTGCCGAATGAATGAATGAATGAGAGAGAGAGAGTGTGTGTAACGTGGAGTTTTGAAAGCTACCGATTCTTCTAGGCTGCAAGGATAAAAGTGGAGAGTCTAGAACACGGGATGTGTTTGTCCTGGTCAGACAGCTAGTTCAGTCCATCAGTACTGGGATGTCATTTACACGTTTGCACGTCCAGTTAGGTCTGGTGGTGAGAGTAAGTGGGGTGGTGAGTGGAATAATCGACTGTGTGGGAGAGCAGGAACTGACGTTTTAGGTAAGTGACTTCTGTGAGTCAGGCTTTAAGTCCTTTCTGAATCTACAACTGACACAGCTCAGTGCTGTCAGCCTGATTTCATAGAAGGGAAACTACACTCAGGCTAGTGAATATACCCGCCCAGGACCCCACAGTAGCTGAACCACAGTTTGTTAAACTGAAACACCCAAACTCCTCCTGCGTACGTATTCTCTTACCTATATAAAATCTATAGATGTTCAGACACACTAAACCACGGCCCCTCTCAGGGCTGAAATTCTGTGATAACTGCAGCATTTCGAGGCTTCTCAAATATTCACAGAGCCATAAAGCAGACAGTGAGCCAAGTGACTCCGTGAGGTCTGCGGGAGAAGGGGAGAGGTGAGCCCCTGTGAGTGGGAATCGCGGTGAGACAGATCACAGTTCCATGGGAGGCAAAGCTTTCTAATGATCAGACCCGTTGAACCCAAGTTGTAGGGAAATTAGTTGTCAGAGGCATTTAGACAAAGGCCAGGCTGCCACCGTGCTGTGCAGTATTGTTACCGGGCACTTCGATACCACGCATTGAAATTTAAATTAATTAAAACTAAGTTAAATCACCTTAAAATTTGGTTCCTCAGTTGCACGAACCACATTTCAAGTGCCCATTGCTCACATGTGACTAGTGGCTACTAATTGGGACAGAGCTGAACTTCCATTATGGAAGCAAGCTCTCCTGGACAGCACAGTCACGGAGCGGATGCGTCGGAAGATTGGACCCTGGTTCCTTTTTACTCTGAAATTCTATTTCTGTGAATAGTTTCCCTCAACCACCATTTTTGACTGAATAACCAGTAGTTTTGTTGTATGTATACTGGGACAGATTTTTTACGTCGCTTATAAAGTGTATCTATTCGGATATTTCGGCATGTTCGTTAATCGGCCGTGGACAAAATTTTGGGCCTTTGGTGTCACTGCTAAGTAAATAGGTTACAGAAATTCAGGTGCCTAACTGGCCAATACCTCATGTTCCCAAAGAGGTTTCTTCCAGTTCTGTTTTTCTAAGTCTTCACTATCATTTCTTTTGCTTTTGTAAATTGGTCACTCCCGAAGGAAACGAATTTGATAGCAGATTGTTGGAGATTAATTACCTATGATAGGCCAAAGCCACTTCATAAATGTCAGTGCTGAGGAATCCCCTAGAGAGAGAGTTTTTAGATTCAACTGGAAATTAATTGTAATTAATATAATAGGTTAATTCGTTGTAATTATTTTTAAGGCTTTTGGCAATGAGTTAATTCCCCAAGATCCACATTGCTCAAAGCGTCATAGAGAATGCTTGATGAGAATGTTCTGGTACTAAACCTTAACCCTCTGGAAAAATAATCCTACTTGTCTTTCCTTCTGGCTGAGTTTCTTCAGAAACATATTTTGGTGGCATTTGATTTCTGGAGAACAAAGGAATCCCTATAAGGTGATGCATAAACATGCATAGCCCAGATAGACTGTGCTCATTGGAGAACAGGAAAACAAAAGGCCTTTGATTGTGCCTCGTTTTCTTTGGAAGTATGTCTCGCTTGAGACCAACAGAATGCCTTTGCTCTTGGAATAAAATGTAATGGAACTGAAAATTGGAGAATCTGGGCCTTTTTCCCTTTCCTAATTATTTCCACTTGACTCACTTAATCTTGGACGATTATTCAATCATATCTGAAATGAGAAAATGACGGGAGTAGAATTTCCGTCTCTTGTTTCGAGAGCTTATAAACATTAACAGAATAGTCTTGAACAAAAAACAAATACAAATCACAATTGACGGTGCCTTGTTTTTATATATTAGGAAAAATCCCTGCATTGTTAGGGAAGCAGCTCAAGTTTCCAAATGTAGGAACCTTGTCAAGCCTTGATGGGTGATTTCATTATTAACGTTGAAAAACTATCATTTGGAACAAATATTTCATAATGGGAGATTGCACAGAAGCTAAGGAGCCAATTTGTTTACTTGGCACCTGGATAGGCTGAGAAATTAAGCCCTAAAATGGGTCGTTGAAGATGAGGATCATTAATACTCCAAGGCTCACAGATTGGTTTCCGAGACGCAGAGATGTCTCCTTTCTTCCTAGTATGTCCACGAGCCTTTCTCCATGAAGAGAAAGACGCATGCATGCAGTCCTAAAAATCGCTAAGAGCCGGATCAGGACTCCATCTGCAATAATAATACTTCCCGACAATCCGCACTGTCTAAAGTTGAAGCTTCCTGCCAAGATGAAGTAAGTTGCCCACTACCGTAAGGAGTCAAGCCGAGTCTGAGAGCCCCTTAGCCAGGTTGCAGTGGGAAGTCACGCGTCAGACGAAGGTTTGGCCCCAGGGACACATGAGGCCCCTTGGATGTTGAGTATTCTTGTAAATTAGACTCCCTAGTCATGCTTTTAGCCTTATGGTAAAGGCCCAGAACACCCCACTTTCAGTAATCATCAGTTTACCATACCCCCAGCGTGTGGGCAGAGCAGGCATTGGAGAGGAAGAAAAGGTGGGCATCCGAGCCTCCTTTCAGTGCTGCCGATGGGCTGGTGCATTCCTGAACCAAATCAGATGAATTTGGGGGTGTCTACTAAGTTGGGTGCTCCTGGAAGCAGACTGTGGGCCAAGGGCTGGGGTGCATGAGTTCTTAAAGGAGTGCTCCCGAGAGAACCTAGGACAGGGATGGGGAAGGGAAAGGGGCTAGGCAGGAGCTCTAGAGCCCCATAGGGGGTTCTGGAGCACAAATTATGCCTCAAAGTTTGCCCCGCTGAGAGACAAAGGAGCACACGTCAGCCATTCATATGTGTGTTTGGGGTGGGGAGTGGTCTGCCAGCTGTTGGCCGGAAAGTACACGGAGACCAGGGGATGGGGACACCACAGCTGGGGCAGGGGGTCAGCACAGGGCTAATCAAAGGGATCAGGGGGCGGGATGGACGTGGGCCAAACATCATCAGCCTTTCTGCTACAGTTACGATCATCTGTGTCTTTCCAGATCCTCCGTCATTAGGGGTAACTGAGACATGACCACATCGTATTTTCTAGACACACGCACACACCACTAGAGATCATAACCTCCTTTAGATGAAGCATTGTGTCTCGTTCTTACAGACCTAGTCCTCACCGAATGGTCTGCCCCGACACCGGCTGTAGAGTTTCCAAAGTGTAAAAGGGCAGCCAGTCAGCCAGGTCCTCGCGGACTTCGTAACACAATTGTGCAGATGGAAGTCGTAACAGGAAACAAAGCCCCAAACACATGTCCAGTCGCAGGATTGTTGAAAGCAGGTCCCGCAGCTGTCCCTGTACCATGGGAGGCAGTGTGGGCTGGCCTGGTCGTGAGAGGCTTCCTTCAGGCAGCTAGCCGGAACCCGGGGCTTGGAGAAGTTACACTGGGGGGAGGAAGGCCAGGCAGGAGGAGGGAGCAGCCATGATAGATGGGCTATTTGCAGACAGCAAGGCCGTGCTCTGTCTACTTCTCTCCTTCTAGAACTCTCTTCCCCTCGATAGGCACTTAGCTCATTTCCCCAGCTCCTTCAGACTCGAATCTATCTTCCCTGTGAGGCCACCGTCCCCCTACATTCCCGTTCCGGCCCAGTGCAGCTGCCCTTACCCTTTTCTCTTTTTTTCGATAGCAGTTGCCACCTTCTGTTCGGTTTACTTGTCTGGTTAGTTTGTTTACCATTCACTGCCTCCAGAATGGGGACTCCTCAGGAGGCCTGTTTGTCTGCTTCGATTGCTGATGTACGTCAGGCCACTAGAATGGTGCCTGGCGTGTGGTCGAGGCCCAAGAAATACTTCTCCAGCGAACGAACGAGAAGGATCGAGACAGGCAGTGGCACTCTGGAACTAAGGGGTGTTGGTTAGGGCAACGGAGTTGAACGACTCCAGGAGTGCCTTTCACATTCTGTGACGTAAATAGAGGTCCCTTGGTTGGGAGACACAGCAGGCCTTTAAAGTAGCCGAATTGATGATTAGTGGGTCACATTCTACTTCTTTCTGTAAAGATCAATAAAGTTTCCATAAAGGGCAAGTCCTTTGCTATCTCCTAAGGATAGGTGATTAGACTGTAATGAAAAATTTTCTTAACTTTTTTTTTGTTTTTACTCCTGTGAAAGAAGATAAAAATCCGAATTGTGTTTAAGACCCACACCTCATGTAACCATTGCTTGTTACGTGGTCTCAAGGGAGACATAATAAGCAGCCGTCGCGTGAGGCACGGGTCTTAAAGACAATTCGGTTTTTAGGATTCCTTATTTCTACAACTCATTTCCTCTTCCCTTAAACAGAAAGGTCTCAGCTCCACTCATCAGGATTCGTAGAGACCAATGGTTTTGAAAGCCTGGTCCCTAGACCAACAGCGTCATCACCACCTGGGAACTTGTTGTAAATGTACCCCAGACCTAATAAGTCAACAGCTCTGTGGTGGGGCCTACAGGTGGTTCTCATGCACGCCCAGATTGGAGAACCATAGTTAGACATCATCCCTCATTGGAGAATCTCTTTCTATCTTCTTTACGTTCCTAGCAACTAAGAAGATGCTGAAATATACATTGTGTAATTTGTCTTATATAAATAGTTGGGTTTCTTACTCCGAATATAAAACTTTTATATAGAATGACAGCCCTCCCCGGAGCTCGTGCTATACCTCCCTGCCTCACCCATTAGATAATCCCTGGACTAGAGAACATTTAAGAGCCTTAAATAATCCAGAAGGGAGAGAATAATACTAACCTTACATATCGTTGCTGTGTTTCTATGCATGTGGTCTTCCTTTGGAAATTACACATAAGTTCCTCAAGGCTTGTTCAATTTAAGAAGCACTTTCTAGAACCATGCCTAATCCCAGAGAAAACCAAATTAACTCTCCCCACAAACTCATGTGGAATCACACTCTTAGCAACTATGAGTACGTGTTGAAGCTAAGGAAGAGTTGCCTGCCTTTGACTCCGGGAGTGTCCATGGCCATGAAATTTTTTGGAAAGACCGAATTGGTAGCGATAACTACAAAACCCTAGAGTAATAGAAAGCAGAGAGATGTTCATGTCTGTGCTTCAGAGAACATGTGGGCCCCAGATCACGTTGTAATGATGAAATGTAAATTAAAAGTGATCACCAGAACTCATTTGAAGCCTGGATTTTTTTCCAGTTTTTCTTACGCAGCATGTGTTAGGTTAGTACCAAAATAACAAACATACCTTCCAAAAGCCCTAAGAGGGTTAGCCACTAATTCAGATGGTCTTGGTCAGAGATTCCAATGTGGCAAAGCTGAGGAAATTATAATGCAATTACGTCTCGTTCACTACATGTGTTAAATGCTCTTTCTCTGTACGCGGGGTCACGATGCCATTTGTATATTCTTGGACTAAGACCTGGACATATGTTTGTCTCTTTATGAAGCTTGCTGAGGTCCAAGGAATGCTGAAGTTACTGCCTAGCGACTTACTGATGTTTCATGTGCGTGTCTGGTTTTCTTTCTGATCAGAGTAGTAGTTAACCAGCTCTCCAGATGAAAAAGGCCCAGTTTGTAGCATTTGCCAATTTCCATGGTGTAAATATTCTCAATCTGACCAAGTTCAAGCTCGAAGTTTGACATCATTGCCTGGACGGTTTAGGAAAGATACACACGAACAGCTCTCTTAGATGGGTGCAAGCCAGTTCTAACTCATCATCGGAATGTAGAAAACTTGGAAAGTGGAGGAAAGGATTAAACAAACCAACAAAACAGAGGAGGGGCGCCTGTGTGGCTTAGTCAGTTAAACTTTATTATTTATTTAGTTATTTTTGAGAGAGAGAGAGAGAGAGAGTGCAAGCAGGGAAGGGGCAGAGAGAGAGAGAGAGGGAGACACAGAATCTGAAGCAGGCTCTAGGCTCTGAGCTATCAGCACAGAGCCCACAGCGGGGCTTGAACTCACGAATGGCAAGATCACGATCTGAGCCAGTCAGACGCTTAACCGACTGAGCCACCCAGGCACCCCGGTAGTTCTCCTTTTTTAAATGTTTTCTTCCTACCAAGGGCTGCGCAGTGAGGCAATCTCTGTGTGCTTCCTGCCCCACTCATTAAGTAATTTCTGGACTAGAGAATGTTTAAGAGCCTTAAATGACCTGGAAGGCCCTTTCCTGCTCTAGTAAACATATTCCATCTCTCCCCGCTTATGTCCCTGGTTCTGTCTTGTTTCTCTTCTCCAAGACCCAAGCTGGTGCCGCTCCAGTCTCACTCTTCTCTGATGATCCAGGCACCCCAGGGCCGGTGGGTTCTTCCCTGACGTATCTTCAGGGTTCAGTCCCTCCCCCTTTCCCAGGCTCCTTTCCAGAGCCCTCTCCAAGAGGCTGTCTACCTAAGGTCGCTGTCCTTCCTATCCGCAATCTCCCTTCTCTGTATATTGGTCTTCCCCACCAGCAGTGCCCCCTGACATCATGGATTTTCTGGGTTCACTCTCGAGGAGAAGCTCCATACCAGTATTCCCAGAGCCTAGAGGAGCAGCTGACACTCGATAAATACTTGTTGGCTGAGTTAGTGTACTCCAACCCTAGATCTGAAGGTTTAGTTCTGTCTTGATAAAGGCAAAATGAATTCATATGCTCTCTTTAAACCCGGAAGATGCTATTCTCAGTATATGTAACAAATATAGTTCTGTATTTTTAAGGTTTTATGTCTTTATAGAAGCAGAGGTTTGTATTTTTCCTGTAGCTAAACTTCTCGTGATTTTTCCCCATTCAAATTACACTCCCAGAATTCTTTTTCATAAAGAGATCAGATAATTTTTCACCTATTCTTTAGTCTTAGATATTTTGCCTTTATTTAAAAAAAATTTTTTTTAATGTTTATTTTTGAGAGCGAGAGACAGAGCGTGAGCATGGGAAGGGCAGAGAAAGGGAGACACAGAATTCAAAGCAGGCTCCAGGCTCTGAACTGTCAGCACAGAGCCCCACATGGGGCTCAAACTCACAAACTGTGAGATCATGACCTGAGCCGAAGTCAGAGGCTTAATCTACTGAGCCACCCAGGCATCCCTGCCTTTTTTTTTTTAAACATATAACTCTTTAGTATGTAAAGAAGTATTTTGCTATTATGATTAAATGAAGATCTAAATTGTGGTGCCTTATTTGTGTGTGTGTGTGTGTGTGTGTGTGTGTGTACATGTGCAACTGACTGTTGGGTTTTTATTGCTGCTAATGACGTTAGTTTTCCTTTGAATCGTGCTCCATAATATTTTAAAATTTAACCTACATATTTTCTTCTCGTGTAAAATCTGTAGGCACCAAATTTCAATGGGCGTTTCTCAGTTATCTCTGAGATATTTTCTTGGTCATACCTCTTTATTTTAAAAGCACCTTCCAATCTGGACCAAATATACTTGAGTCTGTATTTGTTATCACTACAAGTTCTGATAAGATACAGACCAAATAAACGGAAATATAATTGGAAGCTGGGTTCCCAGAAGGAGAAACACATCAAAGACCGAAGTCAAATCTGCCTCTAAGCTGCGTACTTTTCCGGAATCACCTGCCAGGTGTTATCAGCCCTGGAGAAGTCACCATCCTGTTGACTCTCTGTTAAGCCCAATGGCTGACCCACGGTTGTTGCCATTTAATAAATATATGTGTGCTGAATTGCATCGCATCGAACCTTAGGGCACGATGCCTTTGCAGGGAAGTGTTCCTAGGAACGGCTTTCCTTTCTCATCTGTCTTCTGTTTTCTCCTTCTCCTAGTTGCGGTCCAGCACAGAGCTACATCCCGACCTGCTCACGGATTGCCTCACCGTGCAGCCCCTGCCCTCGGCCACTTCCCCGCGAGATGCCGCTGCCGACAGTGCGGTGGGACGCTCCCCAGGGCCCGGGCCTGACCTCTATCCAGGTAACAAGGGCCGGCCGAGGCCATGGCCACTGTCCTCCCCCAGGCCCTTCCCTCTGGTTGAAGGGAATGCTCACATGAGAAAAATTCTCCTAAGATCATCTGTATTTTGCCTTATCCAGGGGCTCCACGTTGCCCCCCACCCCTGCTCCCCATCTGATTCCTGAGCTGAGCTGGCAGCAGGCTGTTTTTTCTCATAAAGAAACACAGTAAAATAATGCATTAGCTCTTTTAGTTCTGGACATCTGCCAAAAGTCCAGGGCACCCAGCTCTCCCAGGTATCTTAAATTTATTAACTTGACTCAGACCCAAAGGAAAAGTGCCCCCCCTCCCCCCGCTGTAAGCAAGTAACAGGCTGCATGTGGATTTCTTAATGGAACAGTTATTGTCATCTTTGCATTTCAAAAGGAAGCCCCAGGTCTCTAAGAAGAATTTCACATCAGTAAGCCGCCCTTTAAGAATGGTTTGTGGACCACTGGCATGGGGGGGGGGGGGGGGGGGTGGGGATGAGACGGCCCTCCCAGCCTGGCATCCTTCTGCCTGGGTTTGAATGGTAGCTGACTCCATATTTGGAAACTTTCATCTACGTAAGGAGAAATAAGAAAGGATTAATATGCAATAAGGAAGTTATTTGTTTCCGTTTACTTTGTTCGCCTGGATTTTTGTGCATTTTCCACTCTCTGTAATGATGATGTACCTGTGCAAACTAATTGGTTGCCATCCCTCACACGTGGAAAGCCCTTGCTGTCATGCTATGAATATGAAAGCGAAAGTTCCCCCAGTCCCACCTTCCAGACAATGGGGATTTTCTATTATCTGTGGATCACAAGTCCCACAGCCACCCCCATCTGATTCTGGAGCCAGGCTTTGGCAGAAAACTGGGTTTTTTTTCTTTTTAAAAGTACTCATAAGCCATAAAGAATTAAGAACTTACTGATGCATGACTGTAGGCTAGGAAAAGCCATGTTTGTAGGACTTTTTCTTAACTGGATAGTTCTCAGTTGATCCAAATTCAGGGCAAAGGGCGTTACGCAAATACTTGGAGAGGGTCCGTCATCAGGACATTCTTAATGTCGTCCCATTGTTGGTGGCCCTTTATCAGCTGCTCTGGGTACTTTCTCTTAGAGAAAACAAAGCCTCTGCTATTTGAGACCCTAGGAGATCTGAGGGGCAGACCCAGTCTTACAGACGTTTCGGCTACAGGTACATAGAAACACATGAAATACACCAGAGTACAGTGTTATCAACTCATATAAATATTTTGTGTTAGATATATACATGAGAAAGCGTGACTCGTTTTTGTTTGCACATATGTCTGTTTGATTTGCCAAATATTTGATATAGGAACATTTATTCTAGCACATTAAATTAGCAACCAGTTTATGACAGGCTACATAGCAATTCCTAGTCCCTCAGTCCATAAATCCATGACCTTCGTAAAGACCTGGGATCCCATAGTTAAGAGTGGAAGCCAACCAGAATCGATTGAAAAGCGGGCCCAACATCCACTATGGAGAGTTGATGGTAATGGGCTAGTCTCACTGCATTTAACTTGGAAATGGGTTTGGGAAGCCATGATATCTCTATCTTGGGAAAACAATAGTACCTTTGCCCTGTGTGGCATCTAGGATATGGCTCACTTTCCAAACGGAGGAGGCACGTTTGTCTTGATGTGTGTTTTGTATGTCTGGGAGTGTGGTCAAAGTTTTTTTTTTTTTTTTAAAGATTTGTGTTGAACCAGCTTCATCACTCCAGACAGATTTCCTTTTTTTTTTTTTTTTCTTCCTCCTGACACTTTTCCGTGTGTGGTCTTCAAAACGATTATGAGCTCCCAGCTTTGAGCCTCCAGCCGTGGTGGGCAAGCTTCCGTGATGGGCATAGGAACCCGAGCTGCCATAGTATCAACAGAGCGTCTTCTGTTGACTTGAATTTTCTGTGACTCTGGAGACGTTTGGACCAGGCAGGTGACCATCCGGCTTGAACTGTGTTCTTGGAATTTTGCTCCTGGAGTTAGTGCACTGCCGTGAAAGTTTATGCCCCCTCCTTCTCCCTTCATGCCTGTGTCCCTTGGGTCCTACTTTACTTCCTTTGTTCTTGCTCTTTTGAAAAATTGATGAAGTCTTCCGTTTTGCTGAATACACAGCAAACCCAGAGCAGAGCAAAGCAGGAGGGAAAACCACACAAGGAAAATGTTGAACCTCCCTGAAAAAAAGTGCTAGAAATGCACGTGCCAGGAGTGCATGTTCCTACCGGTTTCAAACCTGTACTACAGATCTGTGGAAAGAAGCCAAACAGTGAAAAATGCCAAAGGAAACTGAAGCTGTTCATCAATTTGTTTAGCGTAAACTCCTAAGTGTTAAGGGAATTTGACAAAGATAAAGACTTGGCTAAATGGTGAAAGCCCTCGGAGCCCTTCCTTTTACGTTCTGTTACACAAAGTCGAGGAAATATTTGTTTAATGATTGTTAAGCACTTACAATTCCAAGTGCTAGAAAAGCGATGTATCAGAAAAATATTTTGAGGGAAACCTGTTGAATACGTATGGTGTAGGATCAGAAGCAGTTCAGCAGTGAGCACCAGGATTTTCTAGAAGCCACAAGACTGAGGACTCGGTTTGCAGAAGTCATGATTTGGAAATGGACCTTTGTACTGGCTTAGTAAACAACCATCTGTGAGATTCCGAGAGAGGGATGGTTTGCAGAGCACTAAGAACAGGAAAGGTGGCAGTTCTCACACCTGCAAATCTTACAAGTCTCCTAACATGTTGGCTTCCCTTATTGAGACAGCGTTTCCAGAGAATGTGATTGGAAAGGATTTCCAGAAAAGGCTTTTATTTCCGTGGAAGGAAATAGCGTTCCAGGTTCAAGCAGCCAAAATATCGCTTGAGTTCACGCTGAGGACTACTTTCAATTGAGGTGTTTACTTGCCTACTATCCTGAAAATCCCGGGGTCCCTAGACCCGATCCTGAGCCCACCTGAGAGCAATCTTGTGACCTAATGGGAAGGCCGGGACAGTGATGAGCAATTCTCAAGGATGGCTCCCTCACCTCTTCTGCCCTGTTGTTCAGAAGTTCTGTGCCCTAGATATCTAGATAATGCTTCAGGCTAGCCTATAAGTTTAGGTAATTTAGCTGATAATCTGAGGGAGAAGTATTTGACAGCCAGTAGATCAAGGGGTGACTGCCACTTCCAAGGCTTAATGCCTGTGAAGAAGGTCTCGTCAGCTTCCTCGATGAACTCATGAAGCAGAGGAATGCACGAATAACGAGTCTACAGCACCATGGACAGCCTGGACCACTGCCTGCTCTTGGTTGAGAGTCTGTTCACTAACAAAGCATGCTGTATGGCGGGTGATCTGTACCATAGGTGGTCACCAAGCTTATGGCTCCTTCCAGATCGAAACTGTACTACAGATTCAATAAAACGTGGTCTTTGCCGATGGCCTGAGCCATAAAGACACCGTAGAGGCCAGTGTGGTTGAGGTGTTTGAGTCCCATGGAAATCACCCATCGAGTGAGGAACTAATGCACCTAGAACAAGGAAATATGCAAGAATGGTGGGATTTTATTGGTAACACTAATACTGAGATATAAAATGATCATGTTTTAGAACTTGCAAGTTCTTTTGAATTTTTAAAATTTTGAATGCAACGTTAGATTTTTCAGGAGGATATAGAAGTGTGATGCTCAGATATTATAGGGAATTATTGAAGGAAACATAGGCTTATTTTATGGCAGGAATTTTGAAGTCATATATTGTCATTCCCTTCCCCTCACCCTTATTATGGGGAAATGAAGCCTTCCCCGCTCACAATATCACCACATTCTGTAATAAATAGCACCATATGAAATCCATGCGGGATTTGACATACTTCATGAAATGGTTAATGTTGTATTTTAATGTAATTTTATGGTATATGTTTTAATACCTTTTCTGTATTCTTAGGTTGAATATATTTGCTATCTCAGGACAGCTTACAGAATTGCAGGGGCTAGAAATATTTTTATAGGAAAGTGCCTTGTACAGTCTGCTTCCAAAAAGTGGTTGTTAACTTAGGGACTTTATGAGAAGTTCTAAATTGACACACGAATTTCCCAATGGGTTAAACTTTACAGAATTGCAAAGATCAAATAACATGATCTATATAAAAGCAGGCATAGAGCATTATAAAAAATGCAATAGATATTGCTTGCACGATCTTCAAAAGCAGTGATTTGCTTAGAATTCACCAGAGGTGAAAAAGGGACAGAACGACTTGGACCCAGCAGTGGACAGAAGGAGGTGGACACTGGGGTTACAGAAGTGATTTAAAGGGAAACATTTGGCAGTGTCTTTTCCGCGTCTCTTCTGACATTGCCTTGAACTGCTCGTCAAACTCCTGTATTGTTCTTAACATCCCACACATCTGTGGTTTATCTACCAAGTTGGATTGGAAAATCCGTAACGGTAGGAGCAAGCCTCGCTCTTCCCCGTTGCAGGCAATGACAGCATTAACCTGTAGATTTCACCTTCCCTGGCCCTGAGCCAGTCTGTTTATGTGCATTAGGTCACCTGGAAGACGCGTGAAAATACAGATTTCTGAGCCCCACCCCCAGAATTTCTGTTTCAGTAGCTCTGAGCTAGTCCCAAGAATCTGAATTTCTGCTGGGGATTTTTAACAAACTCTCAGGCGACACTGGGTCCTGCTTGTCCAGGAACAACGCTTCAAAAGCTATTGCTCTGGATCATGAAATGTGGGAGTGTTATAGCAGAATATAATCTCAGTTTTGACTGGTGGGAGTTACAATAAGAATTGCCCATCATTAACTAAATGGAGAGAACCTTTCACAGTGTCTAGATAGTTAGTATACCAAATTACCACGAGGTACAGTTGGAAATATCTTACAGTCTTATATATCAGTTATATGTCAGTAAAGGTGAAACTTTAAAAAATAATAATCTTAAAATTTACGCATGAAAACCATGTGATGGAAATCTGTCCACAAAAGACAGTTTAACATATAGGTGATATGCCATATATTTGCAATGATAAATAGAATAATGCTTCTCTGGAACTTATGATTAAATACTTACAAAGATAATACAACTGAATCAAATAGTGAAAAAAAATTGCCCCATAGTATACATTTCTGTTTCTCATTAAGGAAAATCTATCAGTGGATATTAAGCTCGTCTCCCCCCACCCCCACCACTGTTACAACGGCATTACTCATATTTTGATTAAGAGTGAGATCTTGTAACTGCTCAACTGAAGAAAATTAAAATTCTGATTCCCAGCCAGCACAGGGCACATTTGTATGTATGCAGGCTAATGTTAATGACTTTATATGTTTGCAAGCTGCTTAATTTGGTGCTTCCGTTTTCCATATCCACTTACTCCCTTGTATTGATGTTAGTTTTTCACGCAAGATTAAGCTGAATTATTCAGTTTTATAATACGTACAGGTTTTTGCTGTAAAATTATTTTGTGTGGATGAGCAAAAATAATTCCACACCTCGTGGGGGAAAGGAAAGTCATGACGCTGGGTTGGTTGTGGCTTTATCCCCATTGAACAAAGTCTTGGTTGTCTTTATACTACTGTTTCTTCTTTTCTCATTCCATGTTATTTTGCTGGCATTCAAATGGGTGTGAGAAGGAAAGGTTGTGTTTACTTCGAAGTGTACCCACAAATAGGTCTTAGGAGACGGATGCAGAGGGCAAGACGGAGAATTCAGGATAGAATTCCTGGAATGAGGAACTCATTAGCTTTGCAGTGAGGAAGGCTTGGGCCCAACTTCCGGGTCTGAAGTCCTGACCTTCTGCTTCAACTGAACCTTCCGAGGAAAGAGAGGAACGGGTAGACCTGTCTCTTTCCCGTGAAGAATAAAGAAAAAAGGAAAGCGGGCCTTTTCCGGGTGCTTGTAGTCACAGTGAGAGTTCATTTCTTTACACTTGTCTTAGCCCTGAAAATAAATGTGAATAGCATAAAACTCAAAAGTGAAGGACATTACTGAATCAGCTTGGACATTATTTGCCATGATTTACTGTTAACAAAAGAAGAAAACATCTTGCAGGCACTGCATAAAGAGAGTAGTTGTGGAAACGCCTCGTTCCAGGTGACCAACAGCCGTGTCTCGGAAGGCTGGCTCTTATTGTATCTTCCTTAATACTGTCAGAGAATGATCTGCCCCACTCAGGCGCCCTGGCCATGACTCACACCGTCAAGGCCGCCTTAACAGCCCGCCTTGACTTCTCAGAAGTTTCAGCTTCCTCCTTAGCCTCTTAACTCCGTTTTCCCACTACATTTCAAGGCTGTGCTAGCTTCATTCACGCTCATGACGCCATTTCTAGTGGCTGCCTCGGCCTCAACCTCTTCCAACTCCAGCCCAGGTCTCCGTGAAGTTAGCTGCTCCCGTCTTGGCTTCTGCTCTGTCCAGCAGCTCTGTTAACGCCCACTCACACCCTCAGAAGTCGAGTTTTACAGTCTTCCCTGCAACCTTTCCCTGGGGATTCCATGAAAGTCCTGCTTCTGCCTTTGGGGAGGGGCTGTTGGTTCACTATTCAAGGGAAAAGGGGAAAGGCTGTCGTCAGCACGCATAAGAGCTTGCTCCTCAGACTGGCCCACAGGGATGCTTGTCACATTTTTCTGAGACAGGGATGCACCTCATGAAAAATGTCATGTGTCAGCTGCCCCTGAAGACGTTCTGATTGGTAAGGTAGCGATCTAAGGCCCATAGTTCTGAAGTACTAAGGCAGTTTGGGGTCATATTTATCTGTACAAATGTAAGGATGGGCAATATTGAGTATCTATTCTTTTTTCTTTTTAAAGTTTATTTATTTCTTTTGAGAGATAGAGTGCGATCAGGGGTTGGGGCCGAGAGAGAGAGGGAGAGAGAGAGAGAGAGAGAGAGCATCCCGAGCAGGCTTGATGCTATCAGCGCAGAGCCTGATGCGGGGCTCGAACTCATGAACCATGAGATCATGACCTGAGATGAAATCAGGAATCAAACGCTTAACCAACTAAGCCACCCAGGCACCCCTAGTATCTCTTTTCTTAAGTCATATCATTGGCCACATTTTTTTGTTTGTTTGTTTGTTTGGTTGGGTTTTTTTAAATTTTTTTTTCAACGTTTATTTATTTTTGGGACAGAGAGAGACAGAGCATGAACAGGGGAGGGGCAGAGAGAGAGGGAGACACAGAATCGGAAACAGGCTCCAGGCTCTGAGCCATCAGCCCAGAGCCCGACGCGGGGATCGAACTCACGGACCGCGAGATCGTGACCTGGCTTAAGTCGGACCACCCAGGCGCCCCACGTTTTTTTTTTTTTTTTAATAATACCTCTGACCATCTATGTAGTCAATCTATGCTCAAATAGAACACTTACAAGTGGCATGTTACTTGTCCAATTCAAATTTATTTCTCTCTTCCTGAGGTCAGTTGATGGATTAAATGACAGAGCTCTTGTAATAGTACTTAGCACATGGCACGTGTTCAGCGTCTATTAGTAATTTTTGTTGTTGCTTTTATCCAGATCCGAGGACAATATATGTTACAGTTCTGTCAAGCAGATAGGGAAAAGGTGCCAGAAATTACCCGTCAGTCCCATTTAAGAAACAGGGAAAATATGGAAGCCTGAACAGATTGGGAATTTGATCGGCATATTGAGTAGATGAAAAGAAAACTGAAATATGGTTCTTCATATTTTTATTTGTTCGGTACTTCACATAACATTTTATGAGTTAAGGAAATGCACTGTAGGTCTCTAAAGAAAAACAAATTGGAATCAGAAGCCCATCACTTGGGCGGCAGTGCCTCTGAAATCACACTGTCAAAATTGTGTCTTGATAAGTATTGATTGTTTTAATTCAAACGTAGTATGTTTTCTGTTTGTGTTTGTGTTTTAGAGGTAGTGTGGTCTGGCAGGAAGAACGTGGAGCTGGATGTGAGCTCCAATCCTGGCTCTCCACTCTGGGGAGGTTACTTCTCTTCTCTAAATCGGTGGTAAGAATAGTGGCTCCCTAGGACTGAAACAGGCATTAAGGGAGAATGCACGTAAGAGTTCGGTATGCTCTCTGTAGCTGGCATATGTTCCTTTCTCTTTTCCGTCCTCTTTGCTTAAACACTTAGAGAATGACCCCTAGACTGAGCCCATGTCTGTGATGGAGACCAGAACCCCTCCTCTCCATTCCTCTTAGTCCTGGGTACCACCACGTGAAGTTCAGAAATCGCTGTCCTAAGATAAAGTGTTCCTTTTGAGAAGAATTCAAGTCAAGATGAGGACTTAGAACTCCCATATTTTGAGACGTGTTTTCAGATCTTTTTAATTTTTTTTAACGTTTGTTTATTTTGGAGGGACAGAGACAGAGCACAAGTGGGGAAGGGGCAGAGAGAGAGGGAGACACAGAATCCAAAACGGGCCCCAGGCCCTGAGCTGTCAGCACAGAGCCCGAGGTGGGGCTCGAACTCATGAGCCGTGAGATCATGACCTGAGCCGAAGTCAGACGCTTAACCAACTGAGCCACCCAGGCACCCCTGACTTAGACTTCTTTGGTGGTTGTTGCTATGAAGAGTGGAAGTACGCACTGGCTGGTCATACAGAGCCCCAGGGCGCTGGGTTGAGAAGCAAACTTACTCAGCAGTGGGTTGGTGAGGGTGGGGTAGATGGCAGAAGGAAGAAGCAGGATTGATGGCCTCAATCAGTGCAGTTTTACACCATCATTGTGTCAGCCTTGCTGAGGCATAGCCTTGGTCCTTCCTGATCCTGTTTTGTAAATAGACTCTCCAGGCCGTGCAATTTATCTCAAAATAGACCCTAAGGTGTCTAGAAAACTATTCTTGACTATTTGCTTCCCTCAAATTTGGTTTCCATATTTCAAAAATAGTTCCACAGTCTTTTCATGATGGTTCTTAGGAGTTAGCATGCAACAGATAATTTATTATACCACGGGCCATATATGGCCCGCCTGCCTCCTGTTTTTGCATGGCCTGAGAGCTAAGGATGTTTTTAAGGTTTTTAAATGTAAAATGTAAAAAAGACTCTTGGCTCTTAGGTGAGAATAGTTGCTCACAGAATTGAGGACATTGCCTGTTGCTAGCAGTGCCTGCAATATTTAGTCTCTGGCCCTTTACACAACAGGTTTGCCAAATTCTGCTTTCCACTTATATCTGGGACCTTCGTCAATGACTGACTGAAATCAAAGAAGCTTGTGGCTTCCATATGTCTGATCACATTTTGTCTTAAAAGTCTGCCAGTACACATAGGTTTTTTGATCACCATAGTATTTTCGATTTAGCAAATACCTGAGTAGTCTTCCAGCCCCTGGGTTTGCAGAGATTCGCGTAAGACCCAATATTTAAAACAGGTCACACAGCAGAGCTCTTTCATTCGATGGGACCCATACCACCTGTGCTGCCTG
This sequence comes from Prionailurus bengalensis, assembly GCF_016509475.1. Classification (NCBI taxonomy): domain Eukaryota; kingdom Metazoa; phylum Chordata; class Mammalia; order Carnivora; family Felidae; genus Prionailurus; species Prionailurus bengalensis. The sequence continues at coordinate 7,570,269 of NC_057359.1, forward strand.
TTACCCAGCGCTCCTGTCCTCCCCCAGATAGTCTGCGGAAGCCCAAAGGTAGGGGCTCCGCAATGGAGTTACTACCGTTAAAGTCTTCCCATTGTGAGCAGCTATCTGCAGAGACAACGTTGGGCCATGGTGGGAATTAAGCCCTCAGTAACGTGGCCACCGCTTAGGAAGAAGCTGCCAGAAGACAGGTAGGACTCAGTTCTGGTTATGGTGAGCCCAGGGCTGACAAGGATATCACAGAGAGTTGTCACAGTTAAATTCTACTAAGGTCTGTTTTTCCTAAAAAGAGAAGAGGCTTAAACCCTCAAATATCAAGGAGCGTGTTTTCTAAGATTTGGGCCTCTTGTAGACTTACACATTAATGCCCAGGAGAAAAGGAAAATTTTGAAAGATTAAGCTTAGGAAGCATGCTTACTTCCTCAAAATACACTTTCTAACTAACAATAAGGATGCTTGAAATTCATATAACCCGACACTGAACACTCCATTCAACAGGTAGGGAAAAGCTTTTAAGTTCCTTAAGAAAGGTTATGAATGGGCATAATTCCTGGTAACATGTCAATGACTTATCAGAGTCTGTCTACACTGAGAGTAATCTAGGAGGTAATACTGGGCACCTGAAGGAGAAGTGAGAAAATCGTCCACTTTGTGGGCAAAGTATAGAAAAGGAGGAAAGGGGGTTCTTTGGCTTCTCTGGAGTCCTAACAAAACCATATTCCTCTTCTGTGCATTTTTGCCCAGGGCCAGTGGTCATTGCAAACCGTGGTTCCTAAATTCCCCAGAAGGGCTGTTGTGACTCCATTTTACCGAGCGGTCTCTTGGGAGAGCTCAGGGTTGGTAAATAGCCCTTGAGTTGGCTAGAAGAAAATTGTGTTACAAATTGGATTGGCTGTATGTGCTCCGTATCTGTTTCCAAGAAGCCTTCTCTGTGAAATGATTTTAGAAACCGCATGGAAGTGGAGTGGGCGGGGTTGTCTTGGTAGCATCTAAAAGGGAGGAGACCTCTTTTGGGGTCAACAAGGTACAGGTAGGAGGCAACTTAGGGATAAGTAATGAGGAGCTAGAGAACCAAGTATTTTTTTTTACTAACATGGGTTTTTGTGGCCAAATCAGACTTTATTCCAAAAACGGAGATGGGGGACATTCCCGTAAGAGCTTCCAGGAATGGTTCTCCATACCTGCTCCATCTTTCTCCTTTCTGACTGCTCTCCTCCTCTCTTCAAAACGGGGGATGACATAACACATAGTGGCAGTACCGAATTTCTCCCAGGGTACTCCTTGTTCACATTATCTTCCTGACTTGCTGTGTAACTGACTCTCTGTGAGTGAGTAAGTGGGTTGGGAGGTGAAGGGAAGGACGATAAGGTATGAGATTTGAGGTTGGATAAGTCCTTCATTGTCTGGAAAGACCCAAGAGGGGCTGCCTGAAATGTTGGTCCCAGAGAAGTTGAGAGAGGTGCCAGAAAATGCCATTTCACTTGCAACAAAACGGCTTTGTTCTGAAAGGCACATGTTTCAGGAGCTTTTCCGACACGCAGTTAATTACACCTGGTATTTCAGGACGTTTGATGGTAACCTTTGGCATCTGCCTGGATGACTTCAGCCATTATCTTCTGGTTGTATCGCAGTGTCTTCCAGAAGGGCATGTAAGCATAAGTCCTCTTCCAAATACTAATAACCTCTTCCCTGGCTGTAAATCCAGCTGCATGATGTGGAAATGTAATTGGGCAGCCTGCACAGAAGTTTGGAGCTCATGTGGGAATATCTATTTGTAAGAGAACCTGAATATTCATGTAACTGTCCAGACATCAATAAATTCTCATTTTACCTTATTTATTTCTGCTCCCCAGTGAACAGCAGCGCTCTTAAGCTCAAAGTTAATAGGCATGTTCTTCAGAGATGTACCCTCTCTTACCTTAATGGAACGTCTTTCTAACACATTTGTTCATCGGTTGCCAGGTAGCTCTCCCATCAGGTGACACGAGTGTGTTTTCTTTGTCTTAGTGCACAGGTGACAGTTACCATTGTTTGCCATCAATTAGCTTGGGGTAGCATGTCAAGGATGTACGGATGGTGTCATTTTAGTCTGACAGCCACCTGAGCCGGTTGAGAAAGGATTGTTTCATTATCCTCTTATCAGTACTGCTGGATAATGATACTCCACACTGCAAAGAGGGAGGGGAGAGAAAAGACAGGCAAGAAAGAATAGATTTTTAGGGATTGGCAATATTAAAATTATTCATGCCTCCAGGAGGAGAGAAAGATTACAGAGATGGCTGCGTGAACCCATAAGAAGCTCTGCTTTCCTAATGCGGCTGGAATGTGGAAGGAAGCCGCTCGCCCGCCCCCGGGGAGGGTGTCGGGGAGGGAGAATGCCCAGCAAAGCGGGGAGGGGAGAGAAAAAGGCCCCCGCTAGCCATGGGCCACACAGGCAAGGAGCCACCGCGGCATCTCTGCCGTTTTCCAGCTGACAGGCCCTTTTCCTTGCTGGAAAATTCTCCCTGGTTCGTGAACTCGGGTCATGAGAGCAATTAAATCGTTCCATGGCGAAATGCGAACAACCACAGAAGGTATGGGGGCCCAGGTTTTCACTGTTGGGGAGCGAAGCTCCAGTCACCCCCAGCGGTAGTGGCTTTCTCCAGAAAGACTGAAGGGAAGTGTTTTTCGAATCCTGAAAATTAACCACGGCCGCGTCTTTATGCGCTTGGAGAAACAAATAAAAAGCACTGGAAATGTAAAAATACTTGCAGATACACTAAGCTTCAGAGAGGGCTGGTTGTGTTGACATTCTAGTAACAGCCCGTTCTCACTCCTTAACGAAGCGAAGAGCAGTCATGCATGAAAATGACTTTGTTGTCTTTAAACTGAACCGCATTAGGGGTTGTAACTCACAGGTGTGCCTTACCCCCTGTACAATAAAGGACAACATTTTAACCCTGTGGGGGTTCTTCTGCAGACCCCGAAGACTTTACAGCACTTGCGATAGAAAAATTGAACAGAAAACGCTTATTAGTAGAAAGCATGATGTATGTACACTCTTTTGTGTTTTCAAATGACTCAAGGCCACAGTTTATATGCATCTTTAAATAAGAGGCCACACCGGATTGGAGATTTACCATTTGCGGGCCACCACACGCCTTTGTCCCCCCCCCCCCCCTCCACCAGCCTATTGATAAGAATCATTATAATAAAGATAACCAAAGAATAACGACAGTGGTTTATTGGGTAGTTAAACACAGTCCAGGCACTGTGCTAAGTGTTTTTAGTCATACTGTGACATAGTCTCCTTATTTAAGATGAAGAAACTGAGCTGAGCTTGAGTGACTTGCCCAAGACCCATTGCTAGGAATTGGTAAAGCTTAGATTCAAAGCCGAGTCCGTCTGACTCCCGCTGTGCCCGCTTTGTTCTCTTAAGAACCACTCTGATACTGTCTGTCTTGAGTGCCCAGCTTCTAGGGAGGCCAAAGGAGTTAACATTTCCATTACAGTTCAACAGTTTCCTCAATCCTTCCCAGGCTCAAATTTCTTCTGGGGGATGTGGGGGCATGGATGGGGGAGGCAGACACAGGGTTGACCTCAGCATTCCCATTCGTATGGGAATCGAATTCTTTTTTTTTTTTTTAATGTTTATTTATTTTTGAGACAGAGAGAGACAGAGCATGAATGGGGGAGGGTCAGAGAGAGGGAGACACAGGATCCGAAACAGCCTCCGGGCTCTGAGCGGTCAGCACAGAGCCCGACACGGGGCTCAAACTCACCGACCACAAGATCATGACCTGAGCCGAAGTTGGCCGCTTGACCGACTGAGCCACCCAGGCGCCCCTCGAATTCTTTTTTAATATCTCTGTGAAAGCCAACTCAGCCTGGTTTCATTGCTTAGCGGAGCCCTCTGTGCTCGGACCTGGAAATACTGCTGTGGAGATGGGTGGTGAGCCCACACCTCCTCCAGGGCACCGGCTACCAAGCATTAACTGTCACGTCTCAGGGTTACGGCGTCACTCAAGCACTCACTGTAAGCGAGTTCACAGCCGGTGGGTGACACCGGTTCCCCCTTTCCTACGAGAGTAGGCCCGCTACAGAGAACAACGCAGTGGCTTTTTAAGCAAGCGCAAATGACTCCAAATGCACATTTACCGCAAGAGCTCAGACTCAACGGATCTGCACGGCAAATCCGCTTTTGTGCGTGACTGACGGAGGTGGTGGCCTCTCAGCCTACCACGCTGTGGCCACTTGTGGGAACAGGTGCATGTATCTCATTGCTCACGAATAACCCCTCCCTGCCCGCCTTCGTTCCCACCAGTAGATCAATACGCCCCTGACAGGCATCTGAAATCTTTATTTGGGAAAAAGCACATTTCCTACCAGCTGTTTGTTTTCCAAACCAAATAATTTACTTAACTTGTCACCTCCGTTAATTTTCAGAGCTGGAAAATTTCTCTCGGCCGTGCTGAGGTCACTCCGGTGCTCTCAGCATGGGCGGAAGCAGAAGAGGGAGGATCCCTCTTGCGTTGTAACCAGCATTTTGGTGGCTGAAGCCGGCCGGGTGCGTTGTGCGTGGGAGGGAAGAACGCCTAGTGACTCCAGTCTTTGCAAATGGGGTGCGCGGGAGTTCTGAGACAGGATCAACACTCTTAGGCATGTGATCTGAGATCTGTGTTCCTAGGTTTGAATTCAGCCCCGTGACCTAGACCGGGTACCCTAGTCAGGAACCCAGTAAGGCCTCAAGTTCCTCATCAGTAAACCAGGGAGGGGTTTGCAAAGTACTCAGTAAATGTTAACTTGGCTCTGAGGTGTAGGGCAGCGGGATGACGAAACGCAGCTGAGATGTGGTCTGGCACCTAATACTCCAAGTGCACTCCCCAGATCAGCCTCAGCAGGCACTCTGGGAGTTTGGTCGAGGTTCAGAACCTCAGCCCTCCCTGCATCCAAGACCTGGTGAATCTGAATCGACATTCGACCCTGGATGAATGGTTTGTAAGGTGAAGCTTGAAAAGTAGGGCTCTGACCGCCCACAAGGCTTCGAACAGGACTGTGCCCTCCAGTCGGCTATTTTCAATACACCTCAGCCCGACAAGGGAGGTCTTCCTCCCTGCCCTCTAAAATGACGAAAACATAGTCACCAACCAAGGCCCATGGTAGCCTTCTGTGGCATTGGGAAAAGGGCCTGAGATAAGTTGGCCTCATTTCGGGAACACTCCTTGCCTGCCTCCTTTCGCACATGACAGCTAACGTATCCCCGAGGGTGCCCTGTCCGTACCCATAGAGATACAGATTAATTGTTTTCATGTGGATGGAGAGAGGGCTGTTGATTAACCCAGATTAACCTGAGCTAGTTAGAGGCTCTAGCCTAGAATGCCCTGCTCCCAGTAGCTGGTGAGATCGCATCTGGGGACCACACGTGTCAACCCGTGCTGCTCTGTTAGCACGCTAAAGCCCAACTGAGTTACTTACCTGCGCCCCCCTCTACAGGAGACAGGTGGGGAGACTTCAGTCAGCTCTGCTCCAGAGAGAAAGCCCAGAGGAGCAGGGAGGCTAGCTCCTGGGTCCTCCTCTGAGGGCAGAGCTCACAGACTTCATCTCAACACCAGGCTTTTATTTCCTCGGGGACTCCACCATCTCTTAATCACAAAAGCAATAAGAATTTCCAATATGTTCCTCCGCCATGCCTAATCACCTCTTCCGGCTGTCAGTCACCAGCGTGTCTGGAGAGTCCCCTAAAAGCTCTCTTCCAGCCTTGAAAGCAGCACTAACCCCCATGGTGACACGGGGCAATGAAGGCCACCCCCGTGGGCAGCCTGCGTGCACCAGCTGATTGGATCACAGCAATTTTGTTAATATTGCTCTAGATTCTAGAGGGATCACTTCCCTTCCTTACACTCTGATCGATAGTTGTGTGCCCCATTGGCTGAGTTCGAAAAATCATTTTGAGTGTGTATGGAAGGAAATGTTTCCTTTTGTAAACAACCTTACTATTGCGCTGTCACCTGGAGATTTTCTTCTGGAGGTTAAAAAGTCACTTGGCAAAACATTATGTGTGAAGTCAGCAGATATTCAGCTTCAAACATTAAGAGAGACCAGCACCTGCCTCGGGTGGAGTAGGGGCTGGAAAATTGGGAAGGGAGGGAGGGAGGGAGGAAGGAAGGGAGGGAGAGAGGGAGAGAGGAAGGAAGGGAGGGAGAGAGGAAGGAAGGCAGGAGGAAGGGAGGGAGGAATGAATGAAGGAGGGAAGGAGGAATGAACGAAGGAGGAAGGAGGGAAGGAAGAAAGGAAGAAGGAAGGAGGGAAGGAAGGAAGGAAGGAAGGAAGGAAGGAAGGAAGGAAGGAAGGAAGTTCTTAGACTATGCTAATATAGAAGCCTGGACATATGACCGACAGAGCTGGAAATTCCTAGAAGTCAGTATAAGTAGGAGAGATACTACCTGTGCCACAGTGGCGATTACTGAGAAATATAGATCTCTGGTAGAGGCCAAGGGCAATCCTACCAAAGTGACAGTTATCTCATTCCAGAGTTTTGTCCATTTTATCAGAAGGGTGCGTGACATGGGGCTGGGTGAATGTTGGTAAGCCATGTTGTTTGTACTTCCTCTAAGTCTGTGGTCATTACAGTGGTCACGGGAAGCATCCACAAGCAGCAGTCTTGCCCGGGACTACACACAAAGGGCTCTGTGTAGACACTGGACTAGAAGCTTCTACTAGGTTCCCTACCTCACCGGGAGAGATTTTGTCCCGTACTTCTCATCCCATCTGTTAGGCAACGGAGACAAGTCACAGGCTTCCGTTTGCTCACAGGGGATTTCTTACAACCAACATAAGAAACTGTTCTGTATACTTTATAAATTCAGACTTCAAATCGAACCCTAAAGCACCCCTCTTTGTTATTCTCGTGGGGTCCCCAGCCAAAGGGTCCCTGCCTGTCTCAGTGCCATTCACCAGGGTTAGCAGCAGAAGAAAGGGCTATCGATATGTGTTTGGCTGCTGGCCGGTCAACACAGCCTCCTCACAGCAGGAGGGCAGGTTTCTGAGTCTTCTGCCCTGTCTCGTGGACCTCTCACGCCCCACCACATAGCCTCTCCACCACTTAGTCCTACCGGCAGATGCTGCTGTGGAAACCGTTTGCACCAGGTAGAACTTAGAAGCACCTCCCCTCAACTGTACCCTGTGTCTCTGGCCTTCTGCCCACAGGCTTCTCGGATGCCCTGCTCTTGGGTATCTGGGAGAGCTTTAGCCACTCTGGAATACGTGCCTACTTGGAGATACGAGACAAGCCACACCCGAGAGCAGTCTATGACCAGCGATCAACAGGATTGGGCGGGTACATGTTTCTTTCTGTTCCTGTCCTGCTCCTTGAGCCCAAGAAGGACTCCATTGACATTGAGTTTGTGTTCGTATCTGTTTAGTCAAACAAGCATGAATGGTACTGTTGGAGATAGCTGGCCTCAAGGCCACCTTGTTCCCTAGTCTGTCCCAGGACCTGGCTCAGTGCGGCCACACATACATACTCCATACGTACCTGTGGAACGATTGGCTGCGGAGAGAGGAATCAGAGGAACATAGGCAACTGCATTCAGAGCAAAAGTATTAAGATAGGTAGAGGATATTATAGTCAAAAGCACAGTGGCACAAGTTGCTGTGGTATATTTGAGGCCGGGCCAGTTGTCTGATTTGGCCGGAGCATAGGGCACATCATGGGACCGAAGGGAAGACAGCGCATTAAAGCGCTTTGCACACCACTTGATGATCTCTCCTAGCGGCTCTCAGCATTTGGGTAGCACTGATGTATAGAGACCTCTTCCCCTCGCTTAACTGCAGCCTCCTCAAGGTTAGGGACCCACATATAGTAGAATGGCTAGCATGTAGTAGGCACGTAGGAAAAAATAATGGTTGGAGGATGGACGGGTGGATAGACGGATGGATGGAGGAATGGCGAGACGGTTGGTCCTGGCTATTAGTTGAAGGAGAGGCCCTAACCGGACCTAACTTTTGGTGTGGGGCAGGCTGCAAACCATACTGAATTTCCCAACCTCTTTGATTGCAGCTAATGCAAAAATGTAGCTGATTCGGCTGACGTAGACCTCCGGGAAGCACCACATTTTTCTGTTTGCCGTAGAGTAGAGCATAGAGTGTGCGCACCAAGAGACCCTGTTGCCCATGGGGTTGGAAGCAGCAGGGGCCCTGCTTCCCTTGTGAGGAACACATACATACAGGAACACCTCCAGGGGATCGTAAGCGGTGGGCGCGTTCAGCAACTCCAGCAGAATAAATAGGAGAGCTCATGTTTCTACGCTAAGGCAGGAAAAAAATTAGCTGTGCTTCCACAGTGTCTCTGTGACCTCTTATTATTCCATTAGTTTTTGGAATAGTATATAAAACACCAAGCTCCGTGCTGACAAACACCAGCATTGAAACCGTTGCCACAGTCACTCCAAACAGCCTTCTCCCCTGGGTAAAATTATTATTTGGAATACAAGCAGAATTGTGGTTGCCCGAGTGAGCTGAGCACAAATGAGAGTAGTGATTCATAAGGTGACTCTAGCGAGTTTGCAAACGTGCAACTTTTCTGGAGGCTGACGCACCGTGAGTGCCTTTTTGAGCTACTAAGCACTTTCTAGTCTCACCACCTCTTCAGACTTGGGGGGCTGTGGAGGCAGCAGTTTTCTGAGGACAAGAGTTAACCTGACACAGTGCTGACTTTCCAGAAATAAACCCTTCCCATCAGATCACACCCTTGTCAGTAGCTTTTGAGCAGGAAGATGGTAATTCTGCTTCTTCACATGTTCCTTTAAGTGCTTGAACTCTCGTTCCGTTGGGTTAAGCTTTGGGGGGCGGGGTCATCTGGGGTATTAATTCTAACATGAAGAGGCTGGAGAAAAGTGGTCCTGGTCTAAAAGTATCGCTCCCTGAACTTTTAAACCCTCAAATCTCTTTGATTATGTGGCTGCTGCTTCTTAATCCTGAACCTGATTTCTTTTATTATTTTTTTTTTTAGATCCATTTATTCTTTGACATCAGTGGAGTAAGTTCAAAAAGAGCAGAGATGGGTAGAAAGCTCAGCATCGCTTTGTATAGAGAAGGAAGTTGAAGAGAGTCAGAGTAATGATACTGGGTTGATTGCAGCATAATGAGATGTCTGCTGCGTAGGTCCCAGACACTGAGAGCCTCTCTGATAGCGATAGACTCTGAAAGTGACAAGCCCCGTCTCTTTTGTGACATTGTACCAATTAGCTGATCTAAACGGGCACGTATTTAAGTCTGAGGTCATGTACACTTCTCAGAGGCTAGGCTGCCCCTATGAATGAGGCCGCAACTCAGTCTCTGTGTCGTAATAGGGCAACAGTGGGGGGGAAAGCCGGAGCTGTGTCTGAGGCCCCTTTTCGTGTTTTGTGGTGCCGGGCATGGGCTCATCACTGGTGGGGACCAAGTGTGTCCATCCACCACACCATCAGGGAAATGCCCGGGGTCAGTCAGTCTCTGGGGTTAAGAGGGTGGCAGATCCTGCCCTGGGGCTACGACCAGGACAAGATATTCTATTACCCCTGATTCAGCAGGGACACAAGAGAGAGCCAGGCTGACCCACAGAGGCTCGCGGCAGCCTTGAGAAGAGGCAGAAGGCCTGTGTCCTGCCCCTTGTGGGTCAGCACACCAAGTGTTCTGTCCCCTGTCGTCCCCTGTGACTGAAAAGTGCTTGTACAGCGACCTTGTTGCAGATGCAGACATTACAGGATCGACCGACTTTATGGTGCCCGCACTGGGAGCTGGCGGGAGGGCAGGGCACCGCTCAGGAGGTGAACCATGAACTTCAGGGCAGTTGCTCATGCGCTCCCCGGGCAGCAGGAAGGGCTCACCCGCCGGGGAGCCTGTTCCACCATGAAAACAGAAGCCGTGTAGATCCAGTGAGCCAGGAACTGTCCCCTTAACGCCACCGAGAGGAGAGCAGGCCCCTAAAACACACTCGCGGTCAGCCTTTGGGGTTAAACACGCGCCGTCTGATGCTTGTTCTCCTTGATTGCAGCCTCCGTCTTCTCCAGCAGTCACTCGAGCCGAAGCGGAGCCCCGCACACTGTCGGTCACCCTTCTCCGGGACACAGCGTGCAGGGGAGCCCCCACCACCCCGCCCCCCAGCTACCCCCGCTCGCGGCCGTGGACGCGGGAGCCGACAGGTAAGGCCAGCCGGCTCTCTTCTAGTAGGTGTCGCCGCTGAAGTCCGCCGCGCGGAGAGCGCCGTGACAGTTGCTGAATTTTGTTGATCATCCATCGGTGGTGGGTTGAGTCCTCCAGAGGGGACATGTCAAGAGTACACGTGCAAAAAGCACGTGGACCAAATAGCTCATTACCTGTCGTCTTTTCCGTGGGGGGAAAAATGAGAAGGCACTGAAGTGTCCGATGCTGGGAAAACGCATCCGAATTTCCGCCTCTCACACTGTCCTCAGTCTGTTTCGGGGGCTCCTCTTTAAGGCAGTGTCCCCACAGGCTGGAAAGCCTTCCAGGTGCAAGACGGTGCCTTGAGCCCGTAGATCGGTGACAGCTTTGAGAGTATAGGGTTAAAGGGCACAGGATTTTATGCGGGCGACCAGAAAAGGGCTTTTTACCGAAGATTCTGCGTTGATGCCATCCTCATAAAGAGTTTTGGGGACAGTTTTTAAAATCTTGATATTTCGGTCCGTCTGTGGACCTTCGAACCCGCCAGTGGCGTGGACAGCACACGGTTCCTCTTGTTTTCCTCTCCACGTGTCAGCAGGCTCGAATTGACCTACGTAGGGGTTACTCCCAGACATCCACGGTAAAAAAAAGTTCTTTTGGGGACCCCGGTGCTGCGGTCATAGGCATTTGGGGGACTAATAATGGGTTGGTTGAATAGGCAGCGGGAGCAAAGGTCTTCAATCTTGGAAGTCTGGAATTTCACCAGCGATCTGTGGTTTCGTTGGTGTTGGCCTTGTCTATGAGTTTTTAGATGTGTGTTTAATAATAAATGGGCTTTAGGGTTGGGGTTTTAGGCGGCTGTGTCTAGTAGTTAGAAATATAGATCGGAAGATGTTAGACTTCTTTTCATTGTTCTGCATATGTGGTCAAGTGCAAACAGCTCCAAGCCTCCTCCTCCAGGCTCTATCAGCAGAACAGTACAAATGGTCACCAGCTCTTAAGTTCCTGGATACTGGGGACATGTAGTCCTGCCAGTTTTCTGATGTATTGCTGAAGGTTGAGATGAGCTTATCCATTGCAGCATTTTATTAAGTTTCCAGTTGTTGTTTTTCTTAATTTACTATTTTTTTTATTTTGAGAGAGAGAGAGAGAGAGAGAGAGAACACATGAGCAGGGGAGGGACAAAGGGAGAAAGAGAGAATCCCAAGCAGGCTGCATACTCAGTACTGAGCCCAACACGGGACTTGATCCCACTACCACGAGATCATGATGTGAGCTGAAACCAAGAGTCGGGCACTTAACCAACCAAAGCCACCAGGCGCCCTTCCAGTTGGGTTTTAAATGATGTAAGCCATGGACTTCTCATCATCTCATTTCCTCCTGCCTGGTTGAGAATCTTAACTCCACAAGGTAGCACAGCTGAGAAGCCCATCTCTCGGGACCTCGTCTCCTTCGTCCCATCTTCTTATGAATACTCATGATGACTCTTTACAGGAATACAAGAGAAAAGCAATCTGTGTATCTTCTTCTTGTACACAGCCTAAAAAGAGTATATGTAGAAAAATATCTTCGCCATTATTGGAGTTAACAACAACCACCCAAACACCTGATGTTGGAAAGCCCAGCTCCAACGAAGGCTGTTGGAATGTGTTCCGTAGGTGCTCCTGCCGCTTGGCTTTGTTTGTTTTTAATATTTTATCTTGTTGCATAATTTTAATTTTTTTCAGTTCCCTCCTTTGAAAGCTGGTAACATATAAAAAACTGCCAGAATAGTACGGGTGAGCACCCATACGCCCTGCATCCATATTTACCCACTGTGAATATTTTTCCATCTTCTGTTTCTGTCTCTCTGTCTTATCTCTTTCTCTTTTTGCTTCCAGAGATCCTTTGTTTGTTTGCTTGCCTGTTGTTTCAGAAACCCTCCGAGAGATTGTTGTGAATATCATTGAGCTTTAACCCTAATTACTTCGGGAAAGCTCTCCTAAGAAGGACATTTCTCCTGCATAATCACAATGTAATTATCACACTCCGGAAAGTTAACATCAATACAGCATTATCTAACATGCAGTCAATATGAAATTTCCTCGATTGTGTAAATAACGTTCTTTCTAGCTGGATTTTTTTTTTCTTTCCTTTCATCTTTTTTTTTTTCTGATCCAGGATTTAGTAAGATCACAATTCTCATTTTTTTTTGTCCTCTTGAATCTAATGAAGTTCCTCACCTTTTAGAAAGTTACCATCATCATCATCATCATCATCATTGTGCTTCATGACATTAGCAATTTATGAAGAGCTCAGCACATCTGTTTTGCAGAATGTTCCAGACTTGAGACTTCCCTGCTCTTTTCCTCCTCTACAGGCACCTTCCTCATCAGGACCACCTCTTAGGGAATGCAGTGTCCCTTCACTCTTTCGAGCCATGGGGAGTTAAGATGAAATGGACCAAAGCATGTGACAGAGTCATGTGACATGGTGTGAAGACAGGCAACCTTGGCATCGCTGAGATTGAGGTTTAGAAGCCGGAGGGTGTTGTTAAGTAACGACAGTAGTTGACGAGGTAGACCAGCGTGCGAGGGAGGAGGGAGAGGAAGGAGAAGGACACGACGGTCCTTTATATGGCTGAGGGATGAAGCCTTCTCACGTCTGTGGCTTTGCCATGCTGCTGTGTCCTTCCCACCAGATGTGTGCCCATTCCTTTGCCAACCCAACTGGACTGGGCAAGTGTATGAAAGGTTATCTCTTCCGATCGGGTTTTGGAGAGGAGGATAATGTGAAATAGCCCTGAATTATGCCCTGTGTTTGCATTAGTGTGCAGCATAAAAACACGAAGAGGAAATGTGCTTACCTTCCGCTTCTGGTTTATGTATCTTTGCCTCTGTTTGCCTGGGAAATCCCCCAGTAAAAACTCCAGCAGTTTTCTTAACGGAAATAGGTTTATCACACTTTGCGATTTTTAGTGGGAAACTGGCATTCTTTCCTGCTTCGCGGGCATTGATTCATCATTTACTTAGCTTTAACTTGTTAATAAAATGAGCTGAGTCACTGTCAGAAGTCAGGAACAGTCCACCGCGTCTATCCAGTTAGCATCAGCTTCTTTGATCCTGACCGTCGTAAAATAAAATAAACGCAAGTTCTCTCAATTTGACGAGTATCCATTTTTATTTCGAAATAGTATCTGGATGATACATCGTTTCAGTGATTTAAGCAGTACCACACTACGTCACCGAATGTTGATTTAAACATTATTAAGGGAAGGGGTGTTTGACTATGTCACGTTGAGCGAGCCAGTGGTACTTAATGACCATGGCTTCCCATAAGAGGAACCCCGTGTCTTTGGAAAGGTCTATTCATACTGTTTCATAGTATGTCTGTTAGAGCAGAGGAAACAAACATGTTGATGCAAATCCCTTCCTCAGACGGAGAAATCTTCACAGTCCCAAGAAAAGTCAGCTGGATCTGTGTCGCTCATCTTGTCCAACACAGCTGCCTCTCTCCATTCGGCAGAAGTGCCCAGACATGGCGTGCTCTGTAGTACAAGTGACAGAGCTTAAGGAGACCTGTGGATCGACCGCATGGAGCGACTCCGATGAGCCCCGTCTCTGAACCAGGGAAGACCGAAAACAGAGAAACGATGTGGCCTCTAGTACAGGAATCCACAGCAGGGAATGTTAGGGACAGTTGTTTTTGAGGAGGTAGTCAAAATACCTTAACCAAAAAAAAAAGGAATATTGGTTTCTTGAGTCCATGTCAAGTATTGGGAAGCCATACTGTTTTTTATTCATATCAGATGTGACATTGCTCCAGTTCTAGGTATGTATATGTACAGTCTTTCCATGCCTTTGAGTAACCAGGGCTGGTCTTCACTGATACCATTTTCTAAGGCAGCATGGGAAACCTGTTGTAGCTTTTCTGGATGCTAAGGGGTTAAGGACAGCAACTGTTTTCTGTGTATCTTCTTTGCAATTCTGTACAGTTCTGGTCCTGTCAAAGCAGCCTGTTCACTGTCTTAGTTCGTTTGTTTCTACATCTTGTTTCAGGATCTTTTATACCTAAAAAGACAATAAGGACCTTCCATTATTGTCCTATTCTTGAGTAAACATCACCCAACCTGGAGCTTGGGTTAGTTCTCAACCCAGAAAGCCCCCTTGCTTCTTACAGCTCGCAGAGACAAGTTCCCCTGTTACATCTCTTGGTTATTATCATCTGTTTTATTTATTTGTCATTTCCCAGATGTTGCCTTGCTAAGTGAATTACTCGTTCTCTGAGGGCAGGAATGTAAAATTTCCTTACATCCTCCACACCGTGTGCCCGGTGCTCCACAGTGCTAGGTGCTAAGGAGGGTTTGAAGGGAAGAAGGACCCATGGGGGAATGCCTAGGAAACAAAAGGCCATTGCCGGCTACCGTTGTCCAGGTGGGAGGCTCCTAGAAAAGAACGGTCCCGCCTGATTCGTTGGTCTGGACAGTGGTGGACCAGTTCTTCGGGTTCCAGCCATCTCGTGCAACCCGCATACTTTGCTACAACACACAATTGCTCTCATGCGTATGTTCACACGCATGCGCACGCACACATTGCTAGGACCCCCCCTGCTGTCATCCGCTGTGGGGGTTCCCTACGTTGCTTTTCTGTGATCTTCACTACGAGAAGCCTGCTACTCACCATCCATTCCTGTCTCCATCTGTAGCGTCTGAACAGCTCAAAACTAGGTCTGTTAGCTTTGCTGTCCTTTCTTCCCCGGGATTTTCTAAACAAGCAGGAACATTGATATCTTCACCCACTCAGGTTTTTTTTTTTCAGCCTCACACACACATGCGTGTGCACACGCACACACCCCACGTAATCTTTCCTCTCTCTTGTTAATCTCCTAGTATATGTGCAATAATGGCTAAACTCAGAAGCATCATATGAAACATTCAAGTTTATCAAAATCTATCCCAGCACTGGGGTACGTTCATTTTTTGAGTCACTTACTCAGCTGCCCTTTGGGTACCAGGCGATAATGCTAAACACTGAGGACACAGTGGTCAACACGACTGACAGAACCCTGCCCTCTCAAAGTGTCTGGTCTTTTTTTTTTTTTTCTTTTTAACATTTATTCATTTTTGAGAGTGAGAGAGAGCATGAGCAGGGAAGGAGCAGAGAGAGAGGAAGACAGAATCTGAAGCAGGCTCCAGGCTCTGAGCTATCAGCACAGAGCCCGACGGGGGCTCAAACTCATGAATCATGAGATCATGACCTGAGCTGAAGTCGGATGCTCAACCGAATGAGCCATGAGGGCACCCATCAGAGTCTCCAGCCTTCACAAGAGATGACCAGATCAACAGGCAAGCATCACTTAGGCTATTGTGAAGTGATGCCAGGAGAGGCTGTGAAGATACACAGGAATGACCCAAAAATGGAAGTAGAAGAAGGAACATCTGCCTGAAATCAGAAAGCCCGTCGGACCTGGCCATGAGTATGCCCGAAAGCTAAGAGGAGACAATGCCAGCAATGGGCGGAGCTTCGTGTGTGAATGGGGGAGGAGCCTCTTAAAGGGCACTCGGGACACTAGGCTTTCTCTTGAGGACAGGGATTTGTGTATTTGCCCAGGATGGGTACCCTGGTGATTCCGGCATACATTCCCGAGGCCTCCCTATCCTGTTACCCACCCAGCGAGAGTTCAGAACATATTCTATGCCCAACAGAAGAAAAAATGACAATACACAACCAGTTTGTCTGGTCCCCAAGAGACAAAGGCTGTCCTTTGTAAAGGCTAAACCAGCAAGGCAGCACAGGTTTTATGTTATTTTCTGTTTCTAATACAATTTGACACGACAAGTTTCGTCCCTTATAATCCCAAGCTTGTATTTTATGTAGTCATGACCTATATTCGAGGATTTTGAAGAGTCACTTAGTGTTAAAAAAAAAAAAAAACCATTCCCCGTGAGCAATCATTCCTCTGACAGGTCACAGACACATCCCACAGGTATAGAAGGGTACGTGACTTATAGGGCGACTATTTTTTTCTTAATGTTAATTTATTTTTGAGATAGAGACTGAGCGCAAGCAGGGGGAGGGGCAGAGAGAGAGGGAGACACAGAATCCGGATCAGGCTCTAGGCTCCAAGCTGTCAGCACAGAGTCCAACACGGGGCTCGAACTCAAAGATTGTGAGATCATGACCTGAGGCGAAGTCGGACGCTTAACCGACTGAGCCACCCTGGTGCCCCTTTACAGGGCAATTATTAAGCACTGGCCCAAAAATAAAGCTTGTCAGCCCTCACCATTGAAATAACTGGGAAGAGCCCTGGTTGAAAAACAGAGGCTTCAAATGGCCATTTTGTCCGCCCACACCTTGGCGTCTGCTCTCCCAACGCCACGTGATCGCATATCTCATCCTGTCTCTTTGGGTTGTAGCACTTTCTATCCTGAAAACAGTTATCTTCATTTAGTGTCCCATGAAGGGGTCAGTTTCTAGGAAAGTGACTTCCACAGATAATCGAGGTCAAGAGAGGTGGTGTTTAAAATCCACCCACAATACACACACACACACACACACGCACACACGTTTTATTTGAGAATCACTGAATGTGATGAACGTTGTTCCCCACGTCTATGCTGTGAGCCTAGAAGAAGCAGAAAATCCCAGTATCCTAGCCTTGAAGATGGAGATTAGAATATTGGGTCTTAGACTGGAAAAGCTTGGGGTCCTGGTGTTTTTTTTTTCTTTGTATCTGTGGAAAGTTTCCGGTGCTTTTCGATCTTTATTCCAGGGCAGAGTAGCCCACAAGTCTTTAAACTTCTTCCGTTCTGATCCATGACCTCAGCCATGCTTTACCCTCTATAGCAGATATCAGTTGAGTTACTGGCCTTTGGACTGGGCATTCTTCTCACAGAGATACTCGCCTTGCTAACAGCTTCTTAAATATGCCAACCTGATCTACTCCTCTTAACACACATACGGGGAAATCGGTGATACCTGCTCCTCTCTTCTTACTTACCTAGTGATTGTGAATGGCTCCCATGGGGGGGGGGGTGGGAAATAAAACAACAACAAAAGGACATTGCTGAACTGGCTTCTCTAGTCTTGTCTGATTTGTCTCTGATCTGTCTCTAATTTAAATGTCTGTGTTGTCTGCAAAACTTTTATGAGCATAATTTTCAGAGTCCAGTCTGTTTTCTCGGTAACGGAGGAGAATAATGAGCTACCTTCATTTACTACTAAGAACTAAAAAGCCTGGGAGTCAACTTTGATTCCTCCCCTTCTCTAGCATTCTCTCGTCTGATTAATCCGTAAGTCCTGTTAGCTCGACCTTCAAACACATCTTAAGCCTGATCAGCTCCACTGTCCCCTCCCATCTCAACTCTTGCAGTCCTGAAACTGTCCCCCACGCCAGGGTCTGGTCTGCTCACACCATCCCCTTCTCCCCTCACCCCATTAGCATAGGCAAGGCCATTGCCCCATAGCACCCACACCATGTGAGCTGTCCTTTAAACTGTAAATGCAGGGGCACCTGGGTGGCTCAGTGCGTTAAGCACCCAACTCCAGCTCCGGTCATGATTTCACAGCTCCTGGGTTTAAGCCCTGCGTTGGGCTCTGTGCTGATGGCTCAGAGCCAGGAACCTGCTTCGGATTCTGAGTCTCTCTCTCTGCCCCTCCCCCACGCTTGCTCCGCCTCTCAAGAATAAATAAACATTAAAAAAAAACTTGTATTAAAATGTAAATGGAGGGGCGCCTGGGTGGCGCAGTCGGTTAAGCGTCCGACTTCAGCCAGGTCACGATCTCGCGGTCCATGAGTTCGAGCCCCGCATCGGGCTCTGGGCTGATGGCTCAGAGCCTGGAGCCTGTTTCCGGTTCTGTGTCTCCCTCTCTCTCTGCCCCTCCCCCGTTCGTGCTCTGTCTCTCTCTGTCCCAAAAATAAATAAACGTTGAAAAAAAAAAATTTAAATGTAAATGGAATATCTGCCGATTTCCTACTGGGGCCCTTCCCCCACCACACTTGGATAAAGTCTGAACTCCTTTTTGTAGGCTCCTGGGCCCTCTGTGGTCTGGCCTTAATCACATCCATTTACCACTGCTCCTCCTGCTTGTTCTGCCCCAGCCACACTGGCTTTCTTGCGATTCCTGGAAAACACCAGCTCACCTTGCCTCGGGGCCTTTGTACCTGCTGTTCCTGAAACTTGAAAGGCACCTTCACCGGAAGTTAACATGATCTGTGCCTTCGTTTCCGGTGTCTGCTTGAACGCGAACCGCTTTGGGAAGGCCTCTCTTGACCACTTCACCTCAACCCCCACCCCCCGCTCACACCCCCCAACCCCGCTCTCTTCTGTTAACTCTATTTCTCTTCATAGATTTAACAGCCCCTGAGATCACACTGTCTGCTTACTGATTGGCTTACAATCCACTAGAGCCGTAGCTCCCTGAGAGCAGAGACGATGTCATGCTTACAGCTCTTCCGCCACCGCCCTCAGCGCTTGGGAATTGTGTGGAATGAACAGGGTGTGAACAGAAGGGAGGACTGCAGCTATGGTTCCTTTATCATTTCTGGGAAAGGTAACAGGAATCCGGGGCAGGTGATGACTGGTCTTCCAAGTGCACGTTCTCCTCTGCGTCACCTCAGGGCAAAGCAGGAGACGCTGATGCGAGCACACGTGTGTCACTACACCAAACAAATAGCTTGACTCTTGGTTCAAATATCCCTTCACATCAGATTGCTTTCCATGTGTTTCTTTTTAATTTTGAAGTGCACTTGTTCTTCATTTTAAAGAGGTCTCGTTCATTTCACCCCTGAAGGCCAAGTCAGCCATCTTTATTTTGTTCCCACATTCCAAACAAGTCCACCTCATGCAAAGCCCAAGATGATGGGTTTTTTTTTAGTCCCCTTGGATTTTCAGTCAGGAAAGTGAGTCATGACAATAACAAGAAAGGCTTGAGGTAAAATAGAATTCCTTTTCTCGCAACCTCTACTTTAGTGCGTTGGCACGGGGCAACGTGGAGTTCAAACTAAGCCATTATGTTCTTGACATGTATCTGTGTGTTCCTGTCACAGAGCTTCTCTGAAACGAGTCCTAGGGAGGCAGAATTCCTAAACTGAAAGCCCACGAGCCTTTCTAGCCTCAGTCTCAAGACATTGGCCCATTGCAAAGTGCCTGGTGTCTGACAAACAAAAGGCTGTTCGAAGGAAAGCCTTTCCTGAGTGTTTCTAGTGGGATGTGGAAATCAACTTTACCTTTTCCCCTCTTGTGTGGGGGTGGGAGGGGGGGGGGCAATTGGCTGGGAAGAAACTGTATTGTGTCCTTTTGCAAGTGAAGGTCCATCTGCCTATTGGTGGTGGGAGACCACTGAGGGGAGCAGAAGCCAAGAGACAAAGGTTCTTTGCTTCCTTTACTGAAAAAATAGTCGTCCGTTGCTTTTCTGTTTTGTTGAAAGGAGAAACACCTTTCTCTGTTTTAATCATCCTCTTCACAGTAAATGACTGGAATCGTTCTCTTGAATAAGATGATCTCCCCTCAGAAACAGAAACCGTGGTCTCTGGGCAGATAGAATATACAACTGGACATCAGCACCAACTGGGCAAAGGTACCGTCTACCTGGACACAGAAACTGGCACCTGCCCGGGAGCTCGGTCTGTTCAACAGAGTAATTTGTCAACAGCAGTGACCAACATTTATCATATACTGTACTTATCTCTGCATAGGACTGGATGAGGAGATACAAAATGGTAGCAAACACCCCCAAGCATTTGATGCTCTTTCTGTGTATAAGAGCCAAGGGCCCTTCTCTACTTGGGAATTTTTACTAGATGTGTTTTCCTCCCATTCATTTCTCTAACCAGATGTTGAGCCTTGTATTCAGGGGAAGGTACAGAAAATTCCTTTGTGGTTACTACAATAGTAACCTGGCATCCTGAAGATGAAAACAATAAATCACACATAAACAGCACATGCTATCACTGACCAAATCACCACCCAGTTAGTTCCTTTTCAAATTGATGCATTATATTGACTCTCAGGGTCTCATTTGGCAGTGGCTTTCAAAGGCACCTGGCCACCCTGGGCAGCAGGATGGCATCTGAAGTTAATTCTAGAAGTAAAGTTCTTCTGATGTCGTCAGGAGACTCGTGCTCACATTTTGAGACCAGGGGAAAGGCACGGAAGGGGCGGTTTTTTTATCTGCCCGCGCCTCCCTTTCTCGTGTGTACCCCCAAACAACATTTTTCTCCCTCGTTTTTCATCTGGCTTTCTCATTACTCTCCCTTCTGAACGTTTCTCTTTCATCCGATGCACTCCGTGGCAAAGCAGACTGCACTCTGTGCCTAACACCGAGCCGAACAAGAGAGAGTCTTCTCTTTGCCACAGGGCCATGAGTTAATCCCTTTGCTTTGACCTGCTCAGAGCTGCCCAAAGGATGGTGTCATTGCAGAAGGTTTTTTGTTTTGTTTTGTTTGATTTTTGGTTTTTTTAATTGCAGCATTTTTGCCATCAAATGTCTAAGACCACTCAGGATAAATTCTCTTCTGGTCGGTGGTTTTTTGTTTTTTTTTTTTTTTTTTTTTTTGTAAAGAGGATTTGGCAGAATCAGACTTTTCTTCCCTTTCTCCCCATCACATCAGATTCTGAAATAGACAAACAACTGAGTCACAGCCAATTCTGCAGTCAAGATAGTCCAAAAAATTCCGGCTCTTGGTTAAATGTGTCCTGCATAATTCATTTCTCTGACATATCCGGGTGTCCTCTCCCCCTCCCTGTTCGTTTCCACAGTGGGGAGATACTGTGATGCCCTCAGCCCTGCTTCAGTCTACACCCGAAAAAAAAAAAAAAACACTTCTCTGCCTTGGGCACTGATAACTTTGTTTTCTGGAGTGAGAACTGACCCCCTCTCCCCAAACGGAGCAAAGTGTCCTCTAGAACACGATCCTTTCTACTTCCCAGAAACACTCACTCATCAGAATATACACGTGGGTCTTCTTTAAAAAGCCTCGGTGATCATTTCACCTACAGCCCGATTCACAGCCCTCATTTTGTCACGGTCTGTGGAGGCACAGGCAATCATTTTTGAGTCCTGGTCTTGTCCACTGTGATAAATTATCTGCAGTTAATATTGACCCAGCCTCTCGTGAGGAGAATGAAACGCTAAGCCCTTCCAGGAGATGGATTCAGCTCTTTGGCCGGTTTGGAACAGAATCCTCGGACGGACGGACAGCTCTTGGCCTGCTTTGGCCCTGCCCAGATGGACAGTGTTGCCATTACCCACACTTCCCAGCGGCTGTTTCTTCATTACTGAAAGCTGGTCTTGATTGTCTCAGAAGCAGAATTCAATTTGCAGTTCCCCCAGTAACGTGCTGTGATTCATTCGGGGACAAATCTGGATTGAACTGAGTCCAAGTGTCTCTTTTGTGAGACAGAAGGGAAGTATAAGTAGATACTATAGTCACCCAGATGAGTCAGCCAGGAATTCATGAAGTGATTCATAAATCGTTATAAAGACCACTAAAGTCTACTAAAATGGAGTGCTGTCTGGCTATACAAAGTGGGGTATTATCATTGGGGGGTTTTTTTTAGATGTTAAATCAGATGTGAAATCCTTAAAACTGTGCTTTTCTTTTTAGGTTTTGAAAAGGATTCCTTTTTTCCCCCCTCTGTAGTTGGCCAACTGCTAAAGCCATTTTTTATTGATCGGTTTTCACAGATGAATTTAAAAACCACCGCAGTTCTCTGGGGGATAACAAATACCTCCCCAAATCCACCATAGACCAGTTTGTATCCATTATTTCTACTCCCTAGCAGCAAATCAATAATATTTTCCGTGTGAATACAATGAAACAAGTTGTTCTGATGCATTCTTCCTTCTTTGGGAGGTCTGTTACCCCCCGGGGGAGGGTGGGGGAGAACTGTCCAAAGCACATATCAACCAACATTTAATCCACTTGATCATGGAAACCCCTCTTTTCAAAGTATTAACCCCCAACGCGGTGCTAAGACGCTCAGTCCTGTATTGCTGGTTACAGCTGCTTGCATACACAGCACAAATGAAGAAAAGTAAGACGTACTTATGACATGTGCTTAACCTGCAACATGGTCTGTTAGTCAATTTTGTTTGAAGAAATACAGTATGTAGTTGACACAGAAATACCTTGGACTTAGGAGAGAGAGAGAGCGTTATCTGAAAGCACTTGTCCAGTTGGAAAAGACAAAAGGTGTAAGCCCAGCTGGGCCATATGAAGAGCATAGCGCCTAACAGAGTGAGTTCACCAAAGCAAACTGGGACACTCATTGCCAAGTTTCTTAAAGGCAGTGGGTTGCTGATGCACCCATCCCCATCAGCTGGTGATAAGGTTCAGAATCTCAGACGCTCACAGGAGTCCCCTATCCCCCTCCCTCACCCCGCCCATTCACCTTGCCCTGCATCTCCACTAGAGGGCATCTTTCCTTATTAGGATAAAGCGAGGTCTGGAGAACTAGCCGTGTGACTGGGCAACCATTTTGTGTCTTTGGGCCTACTTTATGTCATCCAAATAAGGTGGTGCTCCAGTGCCCTTCAGCTAGAACATTATATGATTGTATGAATTTGTGAACTCAGGATACTCTGGTGGGAAACCCAGTACCGAGAAATGAGACTCTTACACAAGGCCACCATATCTGCCCTTAGAACTAGAAAATTAGCCAGCTGACCAAATGCTTGTTTTCTTTGAGCCATGGTATCCGTATCTGAGTAGTCAAGAGAGGAGAGAGTCCTCTAATATTTTTTATTTCAAGAACTCAATAGAAATGGAATGCCGTGCTGGAACAACAGTCTTACACAGCTGTCAAGCCCTGGGTATGGGTCAATGTCACAGTTACCTTACGTGCACGTTCTGTTGAGAGCAGTCCTTCCATAAACACGTATTGATCAGCTGGAAAGTGTCAGACATTCATTCTGAAATACTCTGAGATCTCTGACCTCCCAATTTAAAATTGTTCATAATCTACCCCCAGCCTTCACCTTCCATTCTTGATTTTTCTCCCTGGTACTCGTGTCCCAAGTACAATGTATAGTTTGCTTATTTGACTTTGTTCATTGTCTGCCTCCCCTCACCAAAATATAAGCCCCACAAAGGCAGGGATACGGGTCACGTCTTTCGCCGTCCCTAGTGATCAGAATAGAGCCACACACTGGGTCAGTGCTCAGTAAATATCTCTTGGATGAAGAAAGGAATATGTTATCTCAGATTTTACGATCCCCAGTAGGGGCTAAGATTATCTTTACTTTGTACTTGAATTTGAGGCTGGGAGAAGTCGGGGAATTTATTCAACACTACCCAGCTAGTGAGGAACAGAGCCAGAATCCAACCCCAGTGGGTCTTCAGCGATATCTGTCTCCTTCTCCTGCCATTTACAATTTTTCTGCACGTGAACCTCACTCATTCTGTGTTTCTCCGTTGGGACCTACCATTCTGTGAAACGATGTAAGATTGTTTCTGAGTACTGTATTTACAGGAAAGATGGCCTCTTTGCTTCTGGCCCACCTCACTGCAAGGTTGGGAGACTCAGTATGAGCCGAGGGTGGGAGCAGACCACAGAACAGAAGGACTGTAACCGACTAGCTACCCCGAACAACCAGACGTTTCCTAAGATGTGTGTAGATACGTAGCTATAGAAGCCTTTTTAAGTCCTTTTTTCCCAGAAGCTTTTTGATGACCCCTTTAAAACCTGTTTCCTGCCTGGGTTTTGTTGTTGTTGTGTTGTTCTGTTCTGTTTTTTGGCAGGAGGTTGGGGGAAGGGTACGAACCATTGAACCATGGCTCATGCTGAGGTTACATAAACTCCTCCACTGAGTGAGTACAAACGGTTGACTCAGTTCTCTGGTTTGCTTTTGTGTGAAGTGTTTCTGGTAAGCAGTGATGTCTCAAAAAAAAAAAAAAATTCTAGTCCGTTGTGTGCGTTCTGACATTAACAATCTTCTAATGTTTCAAAGAAGAGACTGGTGAGCTGGGTTAAATGAAATCTGTGAAATGTCAACTGTGGATCCACAGCAGGGGGGGGACAGAGTTGGACCTAGAAAGATTTCAGACCTTCTCTCCTCTGGCTCTTGGACACTGCCGTAACTCAGAATGAATTAGAGTGACGTCGTCATCTTGTCCTGACGTGATGGGGGATGAGCTGTTCCATGGGAGGAAAATTGTAAATCACTGCAACTTAGACTCAGCATCAAACTTGTTTATTTTAGCATCAAAATATTTTAATTCCTTGGCTTTGGATTTAAAAAAAAAAATTCCCTGTTTTGGGCAGAATACTCAGATCATATCCATTGTGTAGGTGTGTGAGCATGTGTTCAAAAACCAAGGTTGGAAAATCAGCGAGGACGCTAAGACAAAGGGATCGTGAGGCCCCACACCCGACCTTCAATAACAGTGAGAACTTTCCACCTTTGGCGTAATGAGCTCCCGTTTAAGTGTGCGTGTTCTTGGTTCTTCACTCGTTTCTGGAGTGAATGGCCTCAAACCACTCAAGTTTCTTGAGTCCTTTTGGCTTTAAGAAAAAAACGTTTCCAGGGCGCCTGGGTGGCTCAGTCAGTTAAGCTTCTGACTTAGGCTCAGGTCACGATCTTGCGGTTCATGAATTCGAGCACTGCGTCAGGCTCTGTGCTAACAGCTCAGAACCTGGACCCTGCGTCAGATCCTGTGTCTTCCTTTTTCTTTGCCCCTCCCCCGCTCACAGTCTGTCTCCCTCTCTCAGAAATAAATAAACATTTAAAAATTTTAAAAAATAAATAAAACATTTCTGACATCTGTCTTGTTACAAGTTGTCAGTGATTGTTCCAGAAGCTCCCAGGACCTTCCCTCTAACAGAGGGACTTCCCCGCTTTTGCCCTCCTCCCCTGCCCCCTCACCCCTCTGATTTTGATGTGCTTAACTCTAGCCTACCTTGAGCTGGTTAACTAGTAAGCAGGTCTATAAAAATTAAATTGAAATTAGCGAGATTGGGAGAGATTTTTTCAATAACATCCCATGTACCATTTTTCAGCAGTGACAAAATTAAATCTATGTGCTGTACTTGAAAATCAATCACATTTACACACTCGTTTCTTACACCGGGCTTTTCCGTGCTGAATTCTTATTCCCTGGTTCCTAGCAATCGTTGGACAATCGTAATCACACCTTGTCACTTTTCACCTTTTCTATGTATGTGTAAAAGTTAAGAGTTCTGTTGGAGTCCCTTCCCTTTCCAAATCAAGGACTTCTCAAGGTGTTCATTTATCTCAGCCAGAATAGTTTACATTTAAACTTTTATTAGTACTTTATATGAAGGGACATAGTATATTTTAAAATTATGTTAATTTAATGCCATGTAATGTTACTTATTTGAACATGGAGAAAACTTTAGTCAGAATTAGCAAACAGCCAAATGTGAAGTGAGTTGAAGGCTCAGTAGGTATATTTTACTCCCCCCACCAACGTCTCTGCGATCAGCATTGCTAACACCTTGATGTAATAGCCCCCATATCTGTCTTCCTTTGCTCACCATCAGTACTTTATGTAATATGTGGTAGCCCAGAGGGCATGGCCAAAGTTTGGAACTTGTGTGAATGAATAGATAAGAATGACGTATAATTACCGTATAATTATATATTCCCTAGATAGATACATGGATGTATCATTTGTAGGTAGATATATAATCTATGTATAGCTATAGAGTCGGTTTGTAGGAATGTAAATTCTGGATGACTCCTTAATGGATTCTGTCCTTTTAGTTGGTTGAATTCTCCCCTCTTTATAGCAAGTAATCACAGTTCACCCTATAGCCACATCATCCCTAATTACAGAAAGATGAGATTTTATATTGCTGACAATCTTTGCCTCCTTCCCCCTCCCCCTCCCCCTCTGCCTTTTCTCTCTTTGTTAATCAAACCCTTGTGTATGAGCCTGACTCACTTGCTGGGGGACGGGGGAAACGGAATCCCTTTCTTCCATCAAGCCTCCAATATCAGGCTCAGACTTCTCCGTACTGTGACTTGTGCCATCCACACATCTCTGCCCCATTGGACCTCGACAGAAAGGAAAAGTGGCTGAAGCACCAGAGAAAAGACCAGAAAACCATCGAGAGTGTGCCACGTCTTTTATTCCCGGATGAAGAAATAGAATTAGGAAGCAAGGCAAAGGAGCTCGCTGCCTTGCTCAGAACCGGAAATGAGATGCCCGTGACACAGGTTGTCTTGCAATCCAAATCCTCCCCCCTCTCCCTGAGGGCCTCCTGCCCACGGGGCTCAGGGGGTTGGGTGGTGGTGTGGACTCCGTTTCGCCCTGAAGCCTGCGATCCCACAATTCCTCAGCCCCCTCCCACGACCTCAGACAGCCTTGCCAGACACATTAGAGACATACTCCCCAGGAAAATCGCCTCCATATGAGGAATCCCGGCCTGCGAGTTCTCACTAGATGTTCTCAGGGCAATGCCAGGGCTCATTTGCTGGCCAGGGCTCAATGGCTTTCAGAGCCATTCAGTTCAGCACGTCTTTTCAGGCTAATTCCAACTAGGATGAGACACTTCGAAGACACGTATTTCCCCGGCTCCGGGGCGCTCGGTTACCGGTCTCCTTCAGCAAAGTGAAAATAAGCATCTGACCCAGCCAGCGTGTTTCGGCCTCGTCCAGAGACTTCTCTTCTCCAGAGGTTGGCGAGTGCCAACCCCCCTCCCTGGTTCCCGCACCCCCTTCCCTCACAGCCTCCTCAGGGGGATTTTGGCCCACGCCTTATTACTGCCGCAGCACGAACGCCCAGGCTGGGCCCTGTTAACTGCCCCGATTCACAGCATTGCAGGTCACTTTATAAATTTGACCGGTTCCGTGTCCCTTTCTACCATCCATGGCCCTACACAAGAGCCCAGCAAAGTGAAGGGACTCATCCTTGCGAACTAAGACGTGAACACCGCGGGCAACCTCTACGGGTCGGCGTAACACAAAGCCTGTCTTTTCAGCCGGTGTCAGAAACAACCCACTGGAAGTTTTCAGCTTACTGGGCCTTTTGGGGGGGACTGGCCAATTCACTGCTGACACAGTTTGCTCCCCAGTTACTTTGCGGCTTCATTTCACCACACCGACGGGTTCCCCGGGCCGCCCCACTCGTGACGGCAGTCCGCGGACACCGGTAAACCTTAACCCTGCACTCGCGGGTACACCTTCCCTTCAGCGCTGGCAGGTCCGAACTGTCATTTGGAACCCAGGGAGTGAGACCCTGCCACTTGTCCCCTGACACTTAGAAGACTGGCAGAAAGCTGTCAGGCTTGGATCTCAGGTTAGTTGACCGTGTCCCCTTGTTTGAACATCTGCATGTCCCTGCTCAGAAAGCTGCCGACAGTCCTATTACGATTAGCACGCGTGACTGTGAAAGATGTCCCACATCGTGTTCCCGTTGTGCCCTGGGCAGTGTTCTCTACCGCGCGCGGAACCCACGCAGGTAGCCTGGGTTCTGGGTCCCCCACTCGACCTTTGAGGCTCAAATTCACGCATTCTTGGCAGAAGAAAATGTATTGTTGAAAGAGAACAGGGTTAGAGAGGCTTACCTCGCGGAACAAAATGTTTATGAGCTAAGTGTAAATGAATCAGAAACATAAGGATCAAATTTCCCCTGAAATGCAAACGAATTTAAAAATTAGCAGGAAAAAAGGGGGCCTGGCAAAAGACGTGCTTTGCATTTCACCAAAGCCAGAGTATTTGAAATGCCTTTGGAGAGGCTTCACAGACCCAAACTGTGAGTGCATTTTCCCTTTGTTGATCTCTTTCATCCCCTCAGTATCTCCATTGAGAAGTCAGTGGTTGAAAAGGGGAGAGGAAAGTCTTCGCCAATTTCTTTTGAGGGCTTTTTGTCACGCTCTCATCCAGCCACTGTGGACATTAGAATTCAGCTTTGAAGAGTTTGCCTCTGCTCCTGCTTTTTAATGTCCCTCACGCTTCCTCTTACGATCCTTTTCCCAGGTTTGTACCTTCTGCCCCGTCCCCTCACATCAGCCCCCGGAGGGTTCCAGCTGCTTCTTCGGTCATGCAGAGGACGCAGCCCCCCCACCCCCAGCAGCCAGCGGGCGCGTCGCACCTGAAGTCTTACCAGCCAGAAACAAATGCTTCCTTTCAACCAAATGGAATCCATGTTCATGGTAAGTGGGGAGCCGGCCATCGCCTTGAGTCTTGAACGGCGATGTTGTGCTGTCGCTTTTAGACAGATGTCTTAGTTACCAGGGGTGAGTTTCTGTGGTTCTGTCACACACCAGGCTTTGGCTTTAGCGGCTTTCCTCTCAGATGTCACCCTTTGGGGCACCTGAGCGGCTCAGTCAGTTGAGCGTCCAACTCTTGATTTTGGCTCAGGTCACGATCTCATGGTTTGTGGGATCAAGCCCTGTGTCAGGCTCTGTGCTGACATGGCAGAGCCCGTTTGGGATTCTCTCTCCCGCCCTCTCGCTCTCTGCCCCTCCCCCACTCAAATGCATAAAAACTTCAAAAACTTTTTGTAAAATAAAATAGAATGTCACCCTTCATCATCCTGAACTCTCATAGTATTTTCCTGGTGTTGGTGCTAAGCTGATATAACTTATGACACCCCAAAGTGGTCAGCCCAAGATGGTGATCTGTTCATTGGCCGGGAATTCAACACCTCACGGATAGGCCCTAACGACAGCATCTCGCTTCCTAAACAAAAAACAGTCACATAAAAGGGAACAGGAATGCTTTTGCCCAG
This sequence comes from Prionailurus bengalensis, assembly GCF_016509475.1. Taxonomy (NCBI): domain Eukaryota; kingdom Metazoa; phylum Chordata; class Mammalia; order Carnivora; family Felidae; genus Prionailurus; species Prionailurus bengalensis. Next base: position 7,599,084 of record NC_057359.1, read on the forward strand.
GCGTGCCCCTCCTCCCACAGGCCCCATATCCCCAGAGCCTCTCCATCCTTCAAGGCCCAGGTGAAATGACACTTCCTCTCAGCAGCCCTCGCTGGTTTCCTAGCTGGATTTCATCTCTCCTGACTCTGGACTCTGATTGCATGTCACCTGCATCTCTCTGATGGCACTCTGGCTCTCTCTCTCTCTCTACCTCGTGCGTTACTACTTTGTGAGGAAAACCTGCCTTTACTTCCTCCCGAGGTCACAATTTTCTGACTCGTTCTTTCTCGGAAAGAACTTCGCACAGTCCTCTGCACGTTGTGAAGATGCGTAGATACTTGGGAAGTGCAGAGAGAAAGAAGAGGAGAGAAGGAAAGCAAGAAAAATCATGATGGTGTTCACAAAATGTACAGATCCGCTGTGTAGCTTGGAACATATGTGGAGAACTAAGTTTGGTTTAATTTCTTTCTTTACACCAGTTTTGCTGACTCAGGCACCTGTTTCTGTGAACATCCCTAGAGTTCAGATGCCAAGTCATGTAGAGTCAGACCATGCATAACCTTTTGCTTCCTGGAGGCAAAGGGGATACTATCCATTTAAATAAGAGTTTCAACTCCTTCTGAAAACTAGGATTCTCCTCCATCTGTCTCTTGCTGATTCCTCAATTTGCTCACACGAGTTCATGACCTGAGCCGAAGTCGGACGCTTAACTGACTGAGCCACCCAGGTGCCCCTCCCTCCCTTGCCTTTATGGGACTCGTTGAGAAGAGGGATAATGTTTCTAGTCTTAGAGCAAGCGTAACTCTTGGTGCAAAGTAGGCATTTAGTAAATATTTACTGAATAGATGATTGACACTCTCACATTCAACAAATGCAAAATGAAACAAGACCCAGAAAATGAGACCTACCTTGTGATTTTGCCCTACCTCTTGGCCAAAGGCTCTTCTTCCATATTCCTCTTCTTTAGTGGAATCATGAATACATCGTCAACTTGAAATTGTTGAGTTGTTTTGTTTTTTTAACTTTGACTTTAATTGTTAAAAATTCCCATGGCCAATCAGAAACTGCTAACAGCAGCCTAAAAATAAATACATATGGTGAGTCTTTCTGGAATAGATCAGGCTACAGTTGTGCAAACTGGGAAATCATAACTCTCTCATAGAAGATGGGCAAGTGGCCCGCTGTGATGGGCTTACAAAGGGAGTGTCCATGCTTTAGCCACTGAGCCACTGCTGGGAATGACGGAGTAGGCATCCAGACACAGCCTTACTTCATCCTCCAAGCATTTTGTCTGAAAATGTTTTTCTGGAACTTGCTAGGCACGAGCATTGCTCGTCAACTGCTCCTTAGGATGAGGAGAAAATTGATCTAATATTTTTCAAGTGGGTGATACAGTGCTGGGGGCAAGAGGAGGTGCAGAGACCTTCTAAATGAGTTGTAATTATTGGCCGTGCCTTTCAGCTTCGGTTGGATTAGTTTGCTGGGTGACGTCATACAGCATCTTGGTCACGGGGAACTTCATCCCCTAATAAAACTAGGTCTTTAAAAGCCCAAGCACTGTGTCACAGTTGCTAACACAACAGCCACAATGAGTGAGTGTCCTGTCTTTCAAGAAGGTCATGGCTTTATTGAGTGCCTTCCCCCCCATCCTTTCCGTACTCCCTGCGGTAGGTAGAGGTCAGAGAAAATGTCATCAGTATATTTTTAGAGATGGGAACTGAGACCTAGAAGAATATCAAATGTCTAGGCATTGCTGCCTTCTTGGCAAAGCCCTTGGATGTCTTTTACAAGAGGTGCACATTTCCAAGCCACGTTCTTCATCTACGTGTTTCTAAATCAAAGGCACACCAAAATATGTGTCTGCATCTTTCCATGAGGAAATATATTTGTATGTAGATGCTGTTGCCTTACAGAGAGCCTTAGAATTCAAAGGCCTTTGGTTCTACAGATGTGGATGAAAACGAGGTCCCACTGAGTTTCACTCCCACCATATTAATTGATACAGCGCTTCGACCTTGTGGGGTGTGTGTGTGTGTGTGTCTTTGTTTATTTACTTACTATCAAAGTATGCTTGACATACAATGTTATATTAGTTTCAGGCGTACAATGTAGTGATTGGACAATTCTGTATGTTACACTGCGCTCACCATGATAAGTGTACTTATCATCTGTCACCATACAACATTATTACGATATTAATGAGTGTTTTGTAAAAGGCATACTTTGAAAAGATGAATAGTATTGCTTTTTCGAGTTCCCTCGCCTGGTGAATGACCTAGGACTAGAGCTCAGTTTTGTTGATTCTTCATCTATTCTGTCCATTGATAATGCCTTCATGAGGAAGGTGGATAAGGTGTCATTTCTTTTCATGTTTGAGTGTTGATAGCATTTACGGGCGTCTGTTTGGGTGGTATCTCCAAGGCAACTTGTAAGTACATTTTAGTCTTTTATTTTAGATGTAAACAGAGAAACAACCCTTTCCAATCATGTAAGCTTGTTCCTCAGTCTTTTCTTTCTCTTTGGGACCATTCTCTTGCCCAGGCAAGCTTCAGAATTTTGCCTGGATTAGTTGCCTGAGAGTTGATATTTGTACATTTTGTTACGGTGCTAATGGATAATTTCTTTTTAAATGCCCTATTCATTCCGGGCTGTTAGAATGCCATGGGAATTCCTAGAACAGGGTTTTCACAACCCTCCTGCTTCTGGACCCATCAAGGAGAGGCCACATTCAATTCCGCAAATGACATGAATGTCATTTAATCGATGCAGTGATACAGGCAATACCACCGCTACTAATATCAAGAAGTACCCGGTTAACTCAGAGGAGGGTGTCAGAGAAGCGTTCCTAGAGGGGACTCCAGAGTAGGCTTTTGAAGATGAGTAGCTCATTGGGTAGGCTGTGTGGGCAGAGGCCTTCCGGGCAGGGGAAAGTGAAGTGCACAGTGCACGCAGAGAGTAGAGCTTGGCATGTCAGAGAGTAGAGCCAAAGGCAGTTTGTTTGCGGCTGGGAGGCACAGGTTAAGCCTTGGAGTCGAGAGAGGGAGAGGAGGCTGGAAACCAGCAAGAGGAGCTCAGGGAGAGATTGGGGCCGTGCTAAGTGTAATACCGCTGAGTGGAGAAGCCATCCCGCCGTTTTAGGAAAGTAAGCCAGGGCATTGTGTGGGGACCGGAACCGGAGAGGTAGAAATGTTACACGCGAACTGCTGGGATTATATCAGACCATCCCCATAGAGCAGCCAAATAACAGTGACCTGAATAAACAGTCTGGGTCACTCAGGTGCGGCTGGTAAAGTAGAGGAATGATGTCAGAATAGCGCGGAATTTTGTTTGTCCGCCCGCAGTCTTTTCTAGGCAAGACGAGCTGGAGTAGCAAAAGAAGAGGATGAAAAAGCCTTCAGCCCAGCTGCCGCAGAGGCGGGAGCCCCTTTAGCCCAATCTTAATACAACTGGAAATGAGCACGACCTTAAGGGCTCCTTCCCCAGAGAGGAGCGCACCTGGCCTCACGCGGCCCCTGGCTACTGGCCCAGCCGGTTCTAGCACCTGTCGTCTCAGTTCCTGCCAGCCCACGTTTCCAGTTGCCACTGTTGTGCATTTTGGAACCACCAAGGAGCCTCCTGCCACCCGGAACTGGCTGCTCCAGTTCCCTCTTGATTATGTTGTTGGTGCCGTAGTTGGAAGCTTTCGTCGAGTTTGAGTGGCCTGTCCCAATCCCAAGTTTTCCCAGAGAGCCTGTTCTTTGTAACCCACGGGGCACAGAGCACGAGACTTTTCTGAGTTTGCTTCTTGTGTTAGAGCAGCACCCCCAGTGTATGGGTTTGCATGACGCCCGGGTGTAGACACTGCTTGGTGCGGGGGTGGCCCACGGAGCCCACGATGTGCCCGCCCCTGCCAGCTTCCGGCTTTGGCATCTGTGGCTTCCATCCGCCTGGTGACAGCATCGGTGTGATGTTCTCTGAGTCTTGTCCCAGTGTCAGGCAGAGGGCAAGAGAGCAGTGAAGGACAAGCACCCCCCCCCCGGCCCCCGCACTTTGTCACGTGGCTACCCTCACATGCAAGGATCTCTGGGAGGAAGGCTATTTCGGTGCATTGCCAGGCTTAACAAAATTGCGGTTCTGTTAATGATCTTTATCAGGTAGCCACGCCGCAGGGCCTGCCAAACATTTCCCGGGCCGGTTTTCCGATCTGTGAAATGGAACTGTCTCACAGATTCCTTCACACAGATCGCCTCTGAGAAATCCAGAGTAGAGGCTTTCTGGGGATTCTGCCTCCCAGTCGCTTCGGTCTCTGTGTTTTCCACGGCTTGCTCTTGTTGTCACCTCTGGAATTGCCAGTTGCCAACGCACAGATTTCCATCACACATGACCCAGTCATTAGATTTCATTGGGAAAACAACACAGAGCTGCCTCCCAGCCCTAGCAGGCTGATAGCAGGGCACTGGCGGGGAGTGGGAGCCTTCTCTGTCCGTCCTGGCTCCTGTGGTTCTCTCTCGTGATTGAGTACTGCCCTGCCTGCTGGCCCTGTAGGAGCTGGCCGGTCAGCTCCCAGACGCTGGTGGCATTCTCCCTCCCCAGTGTGGCGTGGTAAGGCTGACAGCCCCATTGAAATTGACTACATCAGGAAACAAAAGGTTTCCAGCCACCAAACAGGCCTCCCGGAACAAAACACGTTTGTAAATGGCTTGTCCTACCAAATGGCCCAACCATCTTCCAAGCTGAAGAACCCTCAGAGCATTGATATTTAAATGGAATGAGGACGTTTACCTTCTTCCTCTACACTCCCCTGTTTACTTACAGCGATTATGCAATGGCACTTTCCAGAAGAGTCCTATGGGTTACCACCGTGGCTGATCTCATTGCCGGGGGTTAATGTGAACTGTTTAAAGGTTAGTGTTTTTGAAGGCAGATGGTAGAGACAATAAACATACCCCATCCCACAGGAAATGTAGTCACATCTGCGTTCGTGCAGTTGTGAAATAATACATCGCAAGCCTAGAAATCGTATTGCTTAGAATTTAAGCGTGTGTCACCGCTTCCCCTTGAAATCTCTGGAAAACCGATAAGATTGATTGTAAATCAGATCTTCACCGAGGAAGCTGAAGGAGCGTGAGCCGGTGATGTCTTTCCGATGGTACCATCAGCAGCCCCAATCAGGACTCATTTCTGGTATCAGCCGTGAGATTATTAATGTTCATATAGTCCTAGGGACGGAGTATTAGATCCGGAGAAATTCTTAATTACTCTTACACACTTAATTACTACAGAATTGCCCAAGAGCAGTTTTCCATAACTAGTACTTGATGAATTCTGACAGTTGTGCTAATTCTATGAAACAAAAGTTAAATTTAGGTGCGTGTATGGGATGTAGTTGGCACAAAGCATGTTGGGCTTTGTGGGAGGGGCTCTTCATCAGAAGAGCTGTTTGAATGGTTGGTTATGGAAATGAACTGTGAGTAGTCTGTATTTGTAGCTAAGTATCTACACACACACACACACACACACACACACACACACACACAGATTAAATCCACATACCCATAAGAATAGTTAAGATGACTGAGTCAACAGGGGTACCTGGGTGGCTCAGTTGGTTAAGAGTCCGACTTCGACTCAGGTCATGATCTTGAGGTTCATGGGCTCGAGCCCTGTGTGGGGCTCTGTGCTAACAGCTCAGAGCCTGGAGCCTGCTTCGAATTCTGTGCCTTCTTCTCTCTCTGCCCCTCCCCTGCTCACGCTCTGTCTCTCTCTCTCTCAAAAATAAACATTAAAAAAAATGACTATGGGGCGCCTGGGTGGCGCAGTCGGTTAAGCGTCCGACTTCGGCCAGGTCACGATCTCGCGGTCCGTGAGTTTGAGCCCCGCCTCGGGCTCTGGGCTGATGGCTCAGAGCCTGGAGCCTGTTTCCGATTCTGTGTCTCCCTCTCTCTCTGCCCCTCCCCCGTTCATGCTCTGTCTCTCTCTGTCCCAAAAATAAATAAACGTTGAAAAAAAAAATATTTGAAAAAAAATGACTGAGTCAGCTAGCCATCACTAAACTAAGTGTGCTCGGGACAGGAACTGTATTCTCATGCAATGTTTTGCCCGCAGTAAATGCTTAATAAAAGCCTATGGAATAAATAAGAATGAGCGAAAGGATGGAGGGGGAGGAGAAGGAAAGGGACTTTTGCCTATGACTCCTTCAGCCGTTTGGCAGAGCCAGCCCTTGGCAAAACCGTGATTAGGAGTCAAGTTTCCGGGGCCCTTCTTTGAGCACTCGCTCCTGTTTTCTGCCCCTCTCATTACATATCCGGGGCTCACCCAACTTCCTGGGACCTCTCCCTGGAGGAAAGGGGATGGTCCAGTGATTCCCTGACACATTAAGGTTAGCTTAGTACAGGAAGTGTTCCTTCCCGTGAGTCTTTGTGCACCTGGGATTGAGTGTCCGGCAGTGAAGAGGGAGGCAGGGGCCGCCCTGTGAGCAGGGGAAGCCGGGGCAGCCGGTGGAAGAGGTGTTTCGAGGCTTTCCCATAGGTAAAAGTCCCTTGTTTCCCCAGGCTGCCAAAGCATTGTTTTCAGTTCTCAAAAGTATTCATAGCCACTAGCTTACATACCCTGAAATCGGTCATGTTATCTCAGAAGGGATCACCAGAAGAGGACATTGTGACTTGCCCAAATGATACAGGGAGACAAATAACGAACTGTAGGGGGGTAAAAAAAAAAAAAAGGAGATGAAAAGAACTTCAGAGTCAGGCGGATCTGCAGGGGAACCCTAAGGACAAGTCATGTGATGCCCCGAATCTCCGTTTCCTGGCTCTTAATAGGGAGGTAGCGATACCTCTCTTTCAGAGTTGGTGTAAGAATGAGAGACAAATGCCTCGCCCACAGTAGATGCCCAGTTGATTAGAACTGTTGTTGGTTGTTGTGCTTTTTCTGCTGGGTTCCAGATGCCGGGTGCTCCGGATACCTCCACTTGTGTTGTTTAACCCTCAGAATAACATTAGTAAAAACGCCAACACACCCTCCCCTCCCACGCGAGGCTGCGAGATAAAGCACCTTGCTCCGGGTCACATACCTAGGGAATATCAGAGCCGGTTTGAGGAACAGTCTCACCCCAGTCCCACACTCACTCTCCTTTGGGATGGTGCCCGTGCGTACAGTGCTATGGAAGTTTTTAGTGGCTTGGGAATTCTGTCTGTGTGAAGTTTTAAGTGTGGAAGGGTTAATGACGGTTCTCCCAGGGCTCAGCTTCTGCTGGCAGTTCAGGGACGATGGTTCGTGAGGGTGGGTGTACGTTGGGGCCCTGGGTGGCTCAGTGGGTTGAGCAACTGACTCTTGATTTTAGCTCTGGTCATAAACTTGTAGTCGTGAGATCAAGCCCCGTGTCGGGCTCTGTGCTGACTGTAGAGCCTGCTTAAGATTCTCTCTCTCTCTCTCTCTCTCTCTCTCTCTCTCTCTCTCTCTCTCATAAAGAAAAGAGGAAGGAAGGAAGGAAGGGATTGTTTAATCCCATTTTATAGTTGAGGGATCTGAATCACTGAAACATTATGTAACTTGCCCTAGATTTCTTACTATCGAAATGGTGGAGCTGGAAACTACACCCAGGACCGTCTGATGACAGTCTGTGCTCTCGGTCAGTGGATATGCGTCTACTGTGGGTATAGGGAAGGGAGCGCTCGCTCTCTGTCCTCACGGGGGCGGAGGTGGGGGGAGCGTTTGCCTCTCCAGCACGTGCACCCCAGGTCACTTGGGAGACTGATTACTAACTCAACAAACCAGGGTTATTGGTCTCTTAGCACAGTCCTTAAAACACACTTTAAAAATTCTCACCGACTATTTTAAGTTAGAAAAGGAAAAATCTACCTGTTCCTTTTTTTTTTTTTAACGTGCTTAGGGTACTTAAGCTTATAAAGAGTTTAGGTTGCCTCCAGCACTGATGAGAGACAATGACTATGAAGACAATGACTTTTTAAATGTTTACAGAAATGAAATGTGTGTGTGTATGTGTATTTAAATATACTTACACATATCCATGTGAATACACGCATGCCCTGTTATAAAAATGGGCTCACATTCTGCATTTTATTTTATGACTTACTTTTTTTTTTAACTTAAAAATATACATGCTTCTGCTTTCTAGGTATATGTATGTAGAGCAACTCCTTTTTAAAAATTTTTTTTAACGTTTATTTATTTTTGAGAGACAGAGCGTGAATGTGGGGGGGGGCGGTGGTGCAGAGAGAGGGAGACATAGAATCCGAAGCAGGCTCCAGGCTCCGAGCTGTCAACACAGAGCCTGACTCTGGGCTCGAACCCACGAACTGTGAGATCATGACCTGACCCGAAGTCGGACGCTTCACCGACTGAGCCACCCAGGTGCCCCAGAGCAACTCCTTTTTTAAAAAACTATACAGGGGGCGCCTGGGTGGCTCAGTCGGTGAAGCGTCCGACTTCAGCTCAGGTCACGATCTCACGGTCCGTGAGTTCGAGCCCCGCGTCGGGCTCTGGGCTGATGATGGCCCGGAGCCTGGAGCCTGCTTCCGATTCTGTGTCTCCCTCTCTCTCTGGCCCTCCCCTGTTCATGCTCTGCCTCTCTCTGTCTCAAAAATAAATAAACGTTAAAAAAAAAATTTTTTTTTTTAATAAATAAATAAATAAATAAAAAACTATACAGTACCTACAGGAACATGTCATTTTTTTCATCATTCCCCTACTGACAGCCTTTTTTTTTTTTTTGCTTTCATTAACAATGCTGTATTAAATCTCTTCATGCACATAAGAATGTTTACACGATCACTCTCACACACACATGTATCTCTTTGCACGCTTTCTGCAGGAATTATTTCTGGAAGAGAAGTTGCCAGATTGGTGGATGTGCACACTGTAAAGTTGGATAGGTGAGGCCATAGATCCCTCACCAGAGGCTTTGCCGGTTCAGATGCCACCACAGTGCACAGCCCCCGTTTCCCCACCCTAGGCATCATCAAAGCGTTTTAATTCTCGCCAGCTTGTGCAACAAAGTTGTTTTGCTTTTTCCTTTGGCTACGACTGTGATTCAGCAGCTTTTCGTTTTTTTATTGAGCTCTAAAGGTGCTTTCATTCTAAGAGGGATGAAGTGGCCATAACTGCTACTTGGGTGTTTCTATTATTTATTGAGCATTTTGCTTCCTCTTTCACCCTGCTGGGCAGGCCATGTCACCGGCAATGGCGGTTTGTTTTCTTAATTGGAACCCAAAAATGTATCGAAGAGAAGGAAAATATCCAGAAAATTTCCGTTTCATTGACTATTGTGACGTTCCTGTCAGTTACCTTAAAAGCATTTATAGAAAAGTGAGGAGCATTATTACAGATACAGGGCTTTTTCATTCTTTGGGGGAATTAATGACATTTTTTTTTCCAGAAGCGAATGTTCTGTCTTATATCTGCAACTCATGAAGTTTAGCCTCTCTTTGAATGGAGCTCTTAAACTCAAGTTAAATATTTTCTTATAACTCTATTTTACAGGCTGCCTAGTTGGACTCTTCAGGGATGAACATATTAATGGCAATCTGTGTCTTGTAATTCTTGTATTTTTAGTTGGAATTTTCCTTGTAAACATGATAAGCAGTTGACGGTTTAAAGAAAGAATGTGAATAGCTGTGGGTGGAGTTTCCTTAAAATAAAGCCGGGGGGGAGCCAACATCAGGAACATATGGGTTACTGGTAATGAGGCCACTGTGTTAAGAAAACAAAATAACAATGAAACGCCAGAACTGCCTTGATCTGTGCTCCCTCAGATCATCTGGGCTCAGATCATGTTGCAAAACAACCCAGTTTTCTTAGGACTTCTAGGTGGTTTACTTACAATTGAGAGCACCCTTTCTGATTACAGAAAATTCCCCTTTCCAGATTTCCAAAATGTTCTGACTAACCTCTCCATTTCATTCTCTAGCAAGGTCTCGGAGAACTAGACCTTAGAAGATGTGGCCATTGAAGTAAAAACATTCAGACATTTTTCTGGATCATTTAAGTGTAACAGCCAGCCTTTCCCTCCTGCATTCCTCCACCAAACCCAGTCTCTTATCACACATCCCAAAGCACAACTTCTTTTGAGTTTTTAAATTTTCTTGTCACGATGGCCAATGATTCAGGAGATCTGAATGAGCCAAGCATTTACCCAAGGTCTTTGGCATCTGTGGATCTGGGCTGCTGTGGTGTTTTTATTCCTACCAGTGAGGTGAAGGACAGTGCCTGCATTTATATTGCAATTTATAAATTACTCTTAGGTACAAAAGTGTTATCAGTAACTGTATGTTACATCAGTTATATCAGTAAGTTTTATCAGTAACTATAATGGAAGTGCTCAGTAAGATATTTGTTGGAGGAATCCCTGAATTCTCACTGTAACTTTGTGAGAAGAGTAGGAAATACACTTCTGCCCCTGTTTAGAGATGGAACTCAGAGTAGTGGATCAGGTTCCTTGACCTTGGGATGGTTTCCTAAAAGAGAGCAGGGCATTCTATGGATGGGTCAAGTTACCTAATTCTTCTACCCAGTCTTTCACTTCCTCATGTTCAGTGGCCTGTCAGGCAGCTGGCACAAAAAGGTGGCCTGGAGAAGCACAGCTCTCAGGGCACCTGAACCAGGCCAATCAAACCTTCATCATCTTTGTTTCTTCCTCCATTAAAAAAAAAAAAAGGAAATCCATGTTAGAACAGGAAGTCACACTGATGGGCTATTGTGTAGACGATCAGAATCTTTGAGCTTCGTTATGCTCCCTCTCACCATTGGTATTTGCACAGGAGGCTCCAGTGTGGGTGTCATTGACTCATTCTCAGATACTCTGCTCCTGTTATGTGCTGGATCCTCTTTGGGGGGCTAAAGCTATCTAGGTAGACACAGACACAACTCCTGCCTGTCCTGAGCTTATATACAAGGGGTGATGTTTGGCAAGCAAAACCTTTGAACTCAGAGAATATTCCTTATGGTCTATGTGTAGGCAAGCAATCATGCCATCTATTTATTCCCTGTAGCTCTCGGCACATTTTTTAGATGCTTAATACTCAAAATTCAGGATTTCAGTGTGCAGTGGAATGCGATTGAGCAGGAAAGGAAGGACCCTGTGGATTATACATACCCATCAGAGCATGGACCCCCAGGTGGTGGTGGGAGGAACTCTTTCTAGCCAAAGGAGTGGAGTGGAGACAGCAGGTCATAAATTTGGTGGTCCGGATTAGTAGTCAGTGACCACAAGGTCTAACAAGATAAAAAGGCAAGTTTCCTGGCAGTCAGGTGGAAGGGGGCACACAGATCCTGGAATCCAGTGACGTTCTTAAGGTTTCATAAAGGTAGTGTCCCCTCTGCTATCTCAAACCCACTTGTATATATTTCTTTACTGATTGACTTCAAGCCCAGATGTCATCTCAACATTCAAGAGAATAGATTTGGGGGAGGCCTGGTAGTATAGAACAGGAACTTCACTGTGAGGCAGAGGTTCAGCAGGAGAAATACTCAAACCATTGGCACAAGATGGGGCCCACTCTTAGATGAGAGTGCTCGGAAATTGTGTAATCACGGACGTGGGTTCAAACAAGCAAGAAGTCACCTAGTCAGTGGACTGGATATATTGTGGAAACCTGGTTACAGCCGGACAACAGAAGTTTGTGTCACAAGATAAGTATGAAGCCCACAGTAAGACCAAGACTTCTGAGTCACTCAGATGAGGTCCCATGATTTCACCTTGACCAAGAACTTAAATATGCAAAAAGGGCCCCGGGGGTGGGGAGGGAGGCCATCTTGATCCATATCTGCTCAGAGTATAATCCAAAGTCACTTAAGGGCAGTCATCGTGACTTTATCTCCAAGGGTTCTCAGAGTCCAGCAGAAAGGGCAGGGGGCCAGCCCAGGAAAGGAGATGCCCATCAGAAGTCCTCTCTTCCTCCATTGCAAACGAAATCCAAGCTGTTCTGTGTTTTCCTATTGGTGTATTTCATTTGGAAAACTTTCAGAAGGTTAAAAATCATCTAAAGGTGTTCTTAGTACCTCTTAGTCTCTAATGTAAGAAATACCTTGTTAGACATGAAGATTTCCAGGTGGTTCACCCAGGCATGCTGATTCACTAGGTCTGCCCGGAGCTGAGCTAGAGCTGATGCCATGGTACCCACTTTAAGAGTCACTGGCCTAGACCCCAACCGTAGGATCAGTGCTCCCTTGCCGTGCTTCCCCAGTCAGAGGTTATCCAGAGGAAGCAATTGGCCAGTGGCAGGAGAAAGTCAATACTTGCCAGCTTTCTTCTTCCTCTACTTCCCGGGGAAGTCCTGTAAATGTAGCACAATCCAAAACCTGCCAAGAGCCAGGGTGGCTCGCACGGACCCCAGCGGGGGCTGCAGCACTTTACCTGTGTCTGGAATCCTCTTCTCTGCCAGACCTTTCTTGCAACAGAGCTAGCTTGGAAGGACAAAGGCACAGGGGATTAAATCTTCATTCTTTGCCATTCTTTCCTTGTTCTGCTTTCGGCCTGAGTACCCCCGAGTCAGTTGCTTGTGAGCGTTATGGGGCAGAGCTCTCCTCGACCAGGACAGATACACCTTTGTACTCAGAGAACGCAGGAGGCTAAGTGGCACCAGGCTGTTGGGACAAGAGGGGCTAGGATTCTCAGTGGGTTTTACTGTTTGCCAAATACTGTCACGCTTACCGTTTCGTGTGATCCTTACAGCCCCTCAGTCGGGGGACATACACCAGCAACAGGGTGGCCCCCACTCACACAGAAATTCCCAGCTCATTCTCCTCAACCCTAAGCAGTGGCCAAAGTGTTCACGTCACATGACCACCAGACACAGTGTCCAGATCCTGAACCCTCCGTTCCGGGGCCTCACACGGATCCAGGCTTTTTGAGTCCCAGGCAGGCGTTGGGTGTGAGCGGCAACTCATGGGCACCTGGGCCCTGCACCCCATCCATTTGTTCCCGCTGCCTCTTCCCCTTCCTTCTGTGGGGATGATGATGCTGCCGCATGAGGACTGTTACCCCCCTTTTGGAAACAGGGACTCATAGGCTCAGAGGGGTTATGGTTTCCTCCAGGCCACAAAGCCAGGCTTTCAAATCCATTTTGGACTCTCCGGGTCTTCTGGTCTTGAGAGCCTTCATTTTATGTCCTCTCCAAATGTTTCATTATCACCGTCAGAATTCACTGAACCATTTTACTATCGCTGTAGCTACCCACACATGGCAATTACAGAGACACGTTGCAATTAGTTTACTTTGGCAGCTTATCACTTTGAGAATTTGGAAGCCAGAGGCCACCACGCGTTAGGGTTTTGGGTGGGTTGAGGATATTTTAAATGAAAACGGATGGCGTCTCTGAACCGGAGCGTTCCCTCCCTCCCACCCTGCCGTGTCCCATTTCCCTGGTGCCCCGGTCAGCAACAGGCTCTGCCCACTCCCAGCCCCTTGTTTGGCCCTTTGTGGACATCTCCAGCAGACCCTCTCCCTCTTTCCCCACGCTGGCCCCGAACCCGACTCCGTGGGCAAGAACCTCAAACACCTTGGGTTGCTGTGCGGGGCGCGAGCACAGGAAAGCGCTCAGAATGTTCCGAGCGTGTCTCACTGTGGCATGTCGGCTGGCCGCAGAGGGTGCAGATGACAATGGCGCCCCTTCTTGGATCCAGTTGGACTTTTCTAAGTAGAAGCTCTCAGCTCTGCACCCCCACCTGACCCAGGGCAAGGGGACCAGGCATTTGCTCCAGTGGTCAATATTTGAGCCACGGCCCCAGGGTTCCTACAACAGGAATGTGTCCAATGGGAATTTTAAGGGTTATTATTTCCATTATTTTCCTCTTTCCTGGTACAGTAGCTGCTTAAATGTCAGTCGTAAATAGCTCAAGTGCTTTGCAAGCTGGTTCAGTTCTCAGCCCGAAGAAAAATCTGTCTTCCTCACACAGTCTGTGAGCCGCTCCTGAAGCTTCCCCATTTATAGACTCTGTATTAAAATGAAGAGTCATTTTCTCCACCACGTCCAGGGAGGAGACTTAGCAGAGTTCTCGCTACATGAAGACCCGAGTGGCGTTGATGGCCACGACCAGGAGCCCAAAAGTGACAATCAAATTGTGGAGATTCTGCTTTGAAGAGCAGTGTCATTTTATACTTAAGGGTTAGGAGAGAAAAACTGCTGAAGAATTGTTTGTGCATTCTACAGAACCTAGAAATACTTCTGATCTTATTTCATGGTAATAATAATTGCTCCTGTTTACGAAGGGCCTTCTGCACCCCAGGGAAGGCGATAGATGCTTTTATACGCACTCTCGTATATAATGCTTTCCACAACCCCATCAAGTAGGTATTATTTTAAAAGAAAATGAGGCCCAAGCAGGAAAATAAGGTATCCAAACTGGATAAATGAACACAGCTGGTTAACGGACCATCCAGGATTCAAACCCAGATCCAAGTTGTCCGTGCAATGGATAGAAATAAAATAGTGACTAAATCAGAAAATTGGCCAGAAGAAATTTCTAAACTGTTTCTGTTTTTACTTTTGAGGGTTTTTAGAGTTTTTTTGGTGGTTAGGTGATGTTTATTGATTTTTATTAATTTATCTAATGCTTTTCTCCCTATTGAAAGTGTATGTTATGAAATGTTGGTCCAGTGTGAATAAGTTGCCTCTGATCTGGCAATAAGGTACGTCCACAAACGTGGCAAGATTCTGTTTAAACTCATTTGGCCCATGAGCTCAAGTCCTGGTAGTCTGGATGAACCGTGTCAACAAACAGACCAGGGTTTGAGTCTTCGTGTTGTACCTTGGTAGCTCTGAGGATTTGGGCAAGTTACTTTAACTTCTCTGCTTCTTTGGCTCAACCCGGGGACCATGCCGTTAACGCCAAAGTAATTGAAAGGATGAAGATTTTCTATACGAAGCCCATAGGGCGGTGGTTGACTTGGAGCAAATAAATACCAGTCCGTCTCCTTCCTTCTGATAGAATTCCCTGACTGGTTGGTGTATCACTAACCAGAGTGTTCTGCAAAAAATGCCAAAGCAAGGGAACTGTAAATGAGAAAGCTCTGAACTTAGTAGGAACTAATATGGTGGCCGTGTTACTTCTGCTGCCCATTTGCTTTTAAGATAAAGGCTGGATCCTTGAATAATTCCAAACACCTGGATGTTGGGAAATATCAAAATGGTCGCATGAATTTGCCACTCTTCTCTCCTTTGCGTGGCATCGTATAAGCAGAGTCCTGGTTGTAAACGCAGGGAACGCAACAACCCCTCTGCGTCCGTCCGTTTGTCTCTGCAGTGGGAACATTTGTTCGAACCCCCTGCTTGCTTACCAGACAGGAGTTATCAGCTGTCTACGTGACCAGGAATCCTACAAGTATTCTCCCAAGGTGCCCTGTGAGTCATAAGCATGTGATTCCCTGGGCCCTTCTTTCAGTAAGGTTGCAGCGTAGAAAATCAGACTAATAGGGCTCCTGTGGGGCTTCGTCGGTTGAGTGTCCGACTTGATTTCAGCTCAGGTCACGATCCTACAGTTCGTGGGTTTGAGCCCGCGTTGGGCTCCGTGCTGACAGTGTGGAGCCTGCTTGGGA
Organism: Prionailurus bengalensis; assembly: GCF_016509475.1. Lineage (NCBI taxonomy): Eukaryota > Metazoa > Chordata > Mammalia > Carnivora > Felidae > Prionailurus > Prionailurus bengalensis. Next base: position 7,614,592 of record NC_057359.1, read on the forward strand.
TTCTCTCTCCCTCTCCCTCCCTCTCTACCCCTCCCCTGCTTGTGCTCCCTCTCCCTCTCTCAAAATAAGTAAATAAAAATGTCAAAAAATAAGCAAAATCAATAAAATAAAGTCAGGCTAACGAACCGAGATGCCAAAGATCACGTGCTTGTCGCCTTCCAGGAGCATTAGCAGAGGCTTCCCTCTCTTCTTCTGGTTGGCTTGTGTTATGGGTCATAGAAGGTAGTCAAAGGGGGCAGCTCCAGGGTCCTGAGGGAGTAGAAGGAAATGCACGAAGAGCCCTAAGAGGGTTGGAGAAAGAGAAATCAGTTAGGGGAGCCGAAGGGAGTAGGGTCACATGTCTTCTCTGTCTGTCCCTGTCCCTGCTGGTTTGGGCTGTCTCTTTCATGGCCTAGGTTTCATCCATGCCCCTGATCATGCAGCAATTCTAGGACCGAGACAGAAGAAAAAAAAAACCCTCCACATTTCCTAAAGTAACCCACAAAATTATAGTCTCTGCGGAAAAATAATTAGAGCCATAAAGCTCATAAATACATAGCTTTCCTTCCACTTGGCTACCAAACAAACTGTGCCACCAAAGGGCTGAGATGCCACCAGCCCTGCCTGTGCCTCCGATACCCCCCTACCCTCCTCCCAGGCACGAAGCAGTCAGAGCCACTGGAGGAGAAAGAGTCCCCGGGGCTGGTCCCCAGCAGAGCCGCGGGATGGGCTCCTCGTGGGACCTGCCATCACGAGCCAGGGCCAGACGGAGGGCACCGCTGTTCAAAACCCTTTTGAAAGTTGTGAGAGCATCCAAACTTCTGCCTCCTCTGCTGCCTTTTCTGCTTCTCACCCTGCACGCATCCTGGAGAAAAGAGGATACATCCCTTAAAGAAAATGCCCTTTTGGTTGTCGTCATACATAGTCTGAAACTATATTACTTGGTTTCTCATTTATATGTTTCTCTTTCTTTCTCCCTAAAGCGTAATCTCCAAGATGGCACGCAGGGTGTTTTAGCCAGCATCGTGTATCCAGCGCTCAGGTGCTTAGTGAATAGCTGTTGAGTGAAATAAAAGCAGAAAACTGGAAATGCTTGTGTTGGCGGAAGAAAAGGAAAAAGTGGCTTTTGCGGAGTGCCGATAACTGTGTGACACGGGTCCCTCTCTTCCAGTCCTCTCGATTTTTTGCTCTTACCTTATCAACTAGATGCCGTGAACCCCTTTACAGAAATACCGCAACAGGGGCAGACACACACAGTAATCCGTGTTCCTTCTGGAAGGTCAAGACACAGCCGGCCCCAGAAGCCTGGCCGTGGCTGGCCACAGCAGTGCTTGGCCTGACCCCTGAAACGATGTCCTCAGGTCACACGGAGGGGATGGCCGTCGGCATTATTTCCAAGGGGCCTCACAAAGGATGCTTCTGAGCCTGCTCAGGCCACACCTGGTTGGAGAAGTAGTTCTCAGGGACCTTGCTGTTACCCGTGTGGGCTGCCCCTGTGGGCTGCCTGCCCCTCTAAGCTGTCATCATGGTCAGGGCACAGCTTGCCGCAGGGAGGGGTCGGTCTTGATTCTGAACACCGTGCACCCAGCATTTTCCCTGGTGCCCAGAGTTTGGTGGTGCTTCCCACCCTCACCTTCGAGGAAAACAAGAATTGGGCTTTGCAAAGCCATCTGCCACATAAACGAACCCACTGGGTACACAGCTCCCGACACAGAGGCTTGACGAGGTGTAGGCTGATGGTTTCCCTCCCCTTCCATGGGGCTGAACGGTTGGGTAGAGCCTCTGTGTCAAGCTTTACTCCACCATCATGCAGATGGGATGTTGCGGACCGGCCAGTGCCTGTTGCCGCTCCCAGTGGGCACGGCCAGCTGTGTCCACAGTCTGCACGAAAGAAAGTGGGCGACATGTTTCCTCTTCCTTCTACTTCCGAAGGGGAATGTGGCTCGCACCTTCAGGAGACCTGAAATGCCCTGGAGGTTTAGCTTCGAACAGTGCTCATCCGCCCTCTTGAGGGCTGCAAGTTGGCTGACCATCGTTCACTTACTTATTTATATATTGGTTTCCTCCCCAAAGATTGGAGTGGTAAATCTTCAAGGAAAAGATAAATGCAATAAAGAGTCTAATATATTTCCTATCTTGAAGGCCATGAGTCTAAGAAGCCTTGTCTGGCTTTTATTTAAACCCTGGGTGGTGGGCTATGTGTTTTTCCTTCAGGAATTTAACCAGAAACATTGCTTTTTTTTCTTTTTTTTTTCCTTTTCTTTTATTTTAAAGTCTATTTATTTTGAGAGAGGTAGAGAGAGCAAGAACACGAGCAGATGAGGGGCACAGACAGAGGGAGAGAGAGCATCCCAAGCAGGCTCCATACTGTCAGCGCAGAGCCCGATGTGGGGCTCGAAGTCACAAACCCGTGAGATCATGACCCGCTCTGAAATCAAGAGTCGACACTTAACCGACGGAGCCACCCAGGCGCCCCATCACTGGAGACCTTTCTGAAACAAAGTGTGCTAACCCTGGGAAGGGCAGATGGCTGTTTAAATTTCAACTAATTAAAATTAAATAAAAGTAAAGGGCCGGTTCTTCTGTAGCACTAGCCCATCTCAAGCTCTCGGTTAGCTGGACAGCGAGATACAGGTAGAAAGAGATCGTTTCCGTCATCGAAGAAAGACAGCCCTAGAGAACACCTTTCTGTGATCGTATGTAGTCATGCAATTCCTCTCGCCTCTGGCTCCCCCCGCCCGCCCCACCCCTTCCACTTTGGGAAGGAAACCGACACCCAGCTTCATGGGGCTGATTTGTTCCTCAGCAGCCACAGTGACTGTGAACTCCTGATCAAACCTGTCATCACAGAGGCCTCAGTGACCCCCATGTGACAAACCGAAGAGGTAGTTTTTTTAAGAATGAAGTTTAGTGAGGGGCGCCTGGGTGGCTCAGTCTGTTGAGCGTCCGACTCTTGATTTCAGCTCAGGTCAGGATCTCACGGTTTGTGGGTTCGAGCCCCGTGTTGGGCTCAGCACTGACAGTGTGGAGCCTGTTTGGAATTCTGTCTTTCTTTTTCTCTGCTCCTCCCCCGCTCGTGCTCTCTAAAGAAAGAAAGAAAGAAAAGAAAGAAACATTAAAAACGAAAAGAAGTTTAGTGATGCGTGTAGCCCATAGAGAATATTAGGAGAGAAAAGAAAACAAAGCGATATATATAACGTGCCAGCTTTGTGTATATATATATCTGGCCATATCTGAATGTGGAAATAAAGTTTTTCCTTTCTTCGTTTACACTGTTCTACATTTTCTAGTTGGTAAAATTAATTTCAAATAATTTTTGTTTGTTTCAAGTTTTTATTTAAATTCTAGTTAGTTAACATAGAGTAATATTGATTTCAGGAGAATTTAGAGATACAAGTTATAATTAGAAAAAAAAGGTATATTTTAATTTTTTTAATGTTTATTTTTGAAAGAGAGAGAGTGAGTGGGGGAGAGGCAGAGAGAGCGGGGGACAGAGGATCTGAAATGGGCTCCACGCTCACAGCAGAGATTCCGACGCGGGGCTCGAATTCACAAACCAGGAGATCATGACCGGAACTGAAGCCGAACACTTAACTAACTGAGACAGCCAGGCGGCCCCAGGCGTGTTTTTAGAAGGGAAAACACTTCCCCAAAGTTGACAAGAGGAGGAATGATTCTCCTTGACCTTCAGGAGCTGCAACTTGGGCAGATCCAGTTTATCTGCAGATTCCTCCCTGCCTGCCACCTCCTCCATTTTTAGAAGCAAAGTAACTTGTAAAACGGGGGAGAGGCGATTTTATAACTAAAGGTGACAGCTAACATTTATTGCCAACCCGAATGTACGTGTCTGTTCCTACGCTGTTATAACTGTGTGTGTGCCCTCGCTCTGAGGGCATTATCAATCCTCAAGGGCGAGGTATTATCTTCTGTTTCTTTGGTCTCTCCGATAGCACCTTGGCCAGCGCCCGCTGATAGTCATTGACTGATTGACTGACTGACAGATTGGCTGACCTTGCCATCACTCTTGTCTTAGGCCCACGAAATGTGTTAACATCTTGCCTCATTTTGCTTTTGGTCTGAGAGGTAGCATTCCATCCAAATTCACTACACGAAGTCCAACAGCTGGAATACAGGAGCCATTCATCAGAAAACGAGTTAGGCTTCCTTAGGGTTCGTGTGTGTGGCAAGACCCTAATGGAATTTTTTAAAATTTCGTTCATTTTGTGAAAACAGCCCTGGAAAGAGGATATGTTAAAGCTCTTTGATTTGACTGACCACAGCCATCCACACCAGTGGATTTGGCATCTCTAGTGACTGGCTTCTTGGAGGGACGGATTTAATAAAGAGGATTTTCTTCCCCCGGGTTGGCTGTGAGAGTGATCAGACATGCTTGTGGGGCCATTTTCTGGTTCCCGCTGTTCTTGTGTCAGCCAAGACAGCCACAGGCAGGAATTACAGTCCACTCCGCCTTCTCGCTCCGATCCAGGCCAACGGGGGAGCCTGGGGGACGGAGCCCAGGATGTTGGGTTTACGAGTTAACCTCACCGGGTGTGTTTCACCACACAACGTACCTTTTACACTCGCACATCACGATACTCAGAGGTAGGCTGAAGCCAGGTAACATTTCTGCTGTCTTAGAAGTATGAGAGAAGATAGGGAAGAGAGAGAAGTGGTGTTGACGAAAGGTCAGTGAAGGTCTGCATCACTGTTCCTGACATACCTGAATGATTAATGTCCCTATCTGGGGAGTTGAGGGAGCTTGGTGAGAAATGTCTTCTCCTCTTGGAAGGGTAACAGTACACTGAGGAACGCTGTCAGGGAATTTATGGGTGACAAATGTGGGCAGAGCCAGCCTAGTGATATAAATAGCAGATAGTGTCAATTCTTCTCAGTGAGGAGACATTACACTCTAATAAACCAACAGTGTGGTCCACAGCCCTGTTTTCATCCTAATATAGATGACTGGCCACCAGATAGCCAAAGTCAAGATCAGTCCAAGGAACCTCCCAAACCATGAAGCTGCTCGTTCGAGTTTCCTTCAGATCACTCAGACATGTTGCTGTTTTGAGCTTGTGCCGGGGGTGAGCGAGGAAATGAGGACGTGTGTCAGTGCAAGACGTGGGAACCCACATGGGCAAGATGTGCGCAGCTCAGGTCCCCACAGGGCCAAGAATGTTCCAGAGGATTTTACCAGGGAAGTGGGTGTGTGCCACATGCCTGCTGCTCTTTCCGTTTGGTTATTGTTGAAGGACTTAACTTGTTGCCTTTCCGAAAATATTCTTTCTTTTAATAATTAGGTTGTGGGTTTTTTTGAGAACTCGGTTGTTATAAAATTTCACTTTTTAATTTTACTTATTTAACAAATGCATCATATACTATGTAAACTAAAATATACAAATATCAATTACGTAATTATCAAATTATATTCTATAATATGTAAATATTAACTTCTCTAATGTTCATCATAACTCAGTGAGGTGTAGGTACTACTTTTAACCCCACTTTACAGATCAGAAAACAGACAGCGGGAGGCTAAGTAATTCACTAAGACTACACAGTTGGTAAGTGGTTACACAGGGACTTGAACCCAGGAAGTCTAGTTCCGGCATACTTGGCCTTCACCGCTATTAAAGTTCAGAAAAATATAAAGCCCACACTGTATATACCACATGTTAGCTAACTGGACAATAAATTATACTTTAAAAAAAAAAAGAAAAGAAAAATATAAAGCCCGAAAAAAACCAGCCCAACAACAACTATAGAAACGTTGCTTTGATGTCTGTGCTCTGCATAGGCTCACATGTGACTGCACATAGTTTCCATATTCCGCTTCAAATCTTGCTTTTGTTTTCTTCTGAACCTTATATGATGGTCTTTACATGTTATTAAAAACCCCCTGTAAATATTGTTTTAATGCCTACTTAATGTTTCCATCGTATAAGCATATCAGTCTTTGCTTAATCATCCCCTTATGGCGGCCCGTTTGGCTCTTGGGTCTTCTGACACCTAGCACGGCAATGACTGTCTCTGTGCAGAATTTCCTCTGTTCTTTGTTTCTTTTTTTTTTTTTTTAAGTTTATTTATTTGAGAGAGAGAGAGAGAGAGAGTGCGAGAGCAAATGGGAGTGGGGGCGGGGCAGGGAGAGAGAGAGAAAATCCTAAGCAGGCTCCACACCGTCAGCATACAGTGGACGTGGGGCTCGAACCCACCAACTGTGAGATCGTGACCTGAACACAGTCAACTGACAGACACTTAAGGACTGAGCCACCCAGGCGCCCCCTTCTGTGCTTTGGAAAAGAGTTTTAGAATACGTACTCAGAAGTAAAATCCTCAAGTCCAGGTGTATGTATGTGAACACTTCTAGGGATCTACACCCAGGTTGTCCAGTGGTTTTCCAAGATGCTTGTACTTTCCCGGTGTCCACAGCGCTGGACAGAAGTGATTGTCATTCTCACACCAGCACCGAGAATGATTTCTAGAAATCTTCGCTAATGTGATAGGGAGAATATTGTCTTGATTTTATTTCTTTGTTGGCTAGAGGATTGAGTTTGTCCATATTGGTCGATCCATTACAGGAATCTTGGAGTAGTCTGGTTGGGTCCTTTGCCCATGTGTCTGTCAAGATCAGACAGAAGCCTTTGGGGGTCAAACAGAGAAAGGCCAGTGGTTTCCCATTCTTTCTTCTCTTGCCTGAACATGATATTTCCCCGGGTATTTTCCCAGTCTCTACTGTAATGTATGCATTTAACCTTCCCCCAAAACCTTATGTGCATTTTTCTCTGGATCCTATACAAAATATACTACTGTCTGCTTGTAAAGGGTTATTATTTCATTTTCTACTGTGAGTGTGCTCCATGCCTAAATCTGCATTGGTCCCTCCGTCTTGGATCATAAGCTCCTGGAGGGCCAGCCTGTGTCTTTTTGAGCAGTTAGGCATACTTTTCTTTGGTGACGTCCCCAGCAACCACAGAACAGGCCTCCTGGCTGAAGGTGATGGGAGCATTTACACAGGCCCCTTGAGAGTACGAAACAGAAGTGAGAAGGGTTAAGAGTGTAGTAGACTGGATGTGGCCGTGTGCCCTGGTTGTGCTTAAAGAGAGCTTGAAAGAACCCAATAACACCTCCCCTACCTATTGATCAGTGAGAAGGGGGAGTTCTAGTGGAGAAAGGCACACAGGACTGGGGACCCAAAGCCCAATGAATTAGTCCCGAGTTCTCCATCATTTCATATGAGCCCTGGGTCACTTTCTGTACGAGTCTCTCGTGTTTTTTTCCTACCCGAAACACAGTAGTGATGTTAAGAATAGCCAATGTTTCTAAAGCACCTTAAAATGCTATATATGGTCTCCCTATCCCTTAATCTTCACTATAGCCAGTGAAACTGACACAGTTTGCAGGTGAGGGAACAGACACAAAGAACTACAACCTTCCCTTCAATAAAGCATCAAATGAAGATTTCATTATTAGAGTTTTAAAAGCTTCTTATGCTCCGGGAAAACAATCCATTGACTTAAGTGTATCACGAGGCAAGAAGGAAGGCAGAAAAGGTAAGATATCTTGGAAGGTGTAGAGGATCATGGGAAAGGACCACAGACGCCCCAAGGAAAACTCCATTACGCGAGAAAAGAAAAATTGAAAGACATCAGTGAAACAAGATCAGCAGAATGTCGATGATTACGTGCAAATATTAAGAAACCTTTTGTCCTATTTCTTCATTACATTGTGTCTTCACTTCCAGTTTTCCCATTTACCGCAAAGATCAACAACAGTAATATATTCTAGCACATTCCGTCCTATGGGTACCCCATACCTATTCAACATAGTGAAAAAGTTATAAAGGAGTTTGAACGTATCCGTTAGAAGGACAGATGGATGGACAGATCGATTTTGCTTTTTTTCTTTGTAAGAAAACAAGGGCCTTGTTAAGAGCATGCTTCAGGCTTTACCAAATGTGAAAAGCAGAACAGAATGTAAGGTAAAGGAGGTGATGACGATGTACCCAAATGTGGTGGGAGGGTCTGGGTAGGCACGTTCTGTGAAGGTCAGGTTCGCGGTCTCCAGGACTCTGTAGAGCATCTGGGGAAGGTAAGGAGCCCTTCGTTCAGCTTCCAGTCTTGGAGCAGGAGGTAAAAATGTCAGAAGCCAACAAGCTTTGTTGGCCCCTGAAGGTAGAAGAGCTTCTGCGGAAATAGTGCATTTCGGAGGCTCGCTTACAAGATTTTACAGGTGGGCTTAAGAGTTAAAGGCATTTTGTCGCATGAAGCCAGGCTGAGCAAGGGTCTGGCTGTGCCGGGGTGGTGTTTGGAACGGCCTTCTGCGGTAGATCACTGCCATATTTGTATTTCAGGATTTTATGGGCAGCTCCAGACCTTCTGCCCCCCACAGTACCCGGACCCCCAGAGAGCCGTGCTGCCCAGCAGCTCGTGCAGTGTGGTGCCTTCCTTCGAGGACTGCCTGGCCCCCACGCCCATGGGGCAGGCTGGCTTTGACGTGTTCCACAGGGCCTTCTCGGCTCACTCGGGCATTGCAGGTATGTTGATGACTGTCACTTAGAAACCCCGGCAGACTAGCAGGTGAGACCGGGACTAGACTTGACCCCGCACGTGACCGCAGCAAATCCCGTTGAATCCGCCCCTGTCGTATCTCGCACCTTCATGCTCCTCTCCAGGCCCACCTCCACCACCCTGGTTCAGGGGCCACAGTGTCCCTCCCGGGCTGTGACAACAGCTGTAGCCTTCCAGCGTGTTCCCTGTGTCAACTCTACCTTTACCATTCTTCCCTCTGCACCACCGTGAGCATTGCCTTCCAAAAATGAAGGACAGAATAAGCCCCTTTCCTCCTCGAATACCTTAGCCTCCAGTTGCCTAAAGGATAAAGTCTTCTCCTTGGTGAGGCAGTCAAAGCCCCCACGAGATAGGCCTGGTCAGACGCTCCAGGCCTCACTTCACACCTGTCTCCCCACGTGCGCTGCCCGTGCACGTGGCCCCACAGCCCCTCGCTCTCCATCTTTGTGCTCTGTTTCCTCCTTCTAGAATGTTCTTTCTTTACCTCTCCCTCTGTGAGAATTCCATCTTTCTTTATGGCTCAACTGCAGTCATCTCCTTTCTCAGGCCACCCTCACCCTTCCCTTGAACACTTGACTTTTATTTGCACTCAGCCCGTATTTTCTGCCAAGACTTACCTTGACCGTTCCTGCCCAGACTTACCTTGACCGTAGGCCTGCAAGTCCGTCAGCCTCCTTCCCCACTGAGGGCCCCGGGGACAGAGAGCCGTTGAAGGTCCTAACCCTGGGCCCCCACTCAGCACTGGCCGTAGGGCACACACGGTGGGTATAGACAGGCGGGACCGCTGACTTCTTTCTCCTTCTCTTCCAGTGTATGATTTGCCGTCGGGGTCCCCCGGCCTCTTCGGGGACTCTGTGCGTGGCGGGCCTGAAGACGCCACGTTCTTGCAGATCAGCGCTGTGGACCGCTGTCCTAGCCAGCTCTCCTCTGTCTATACCGAAGGCTAAAAGCTCCCCTGGCCTCCACTACCACTGGCATCCGGCACCTTTTCGTCGCTCGCCACCTTGTACTCTCACGCCCTCACTGACTGCACGAAGAGGATGCCAGCCGCTTCCGTGGAACCTGCAAAGTCCCAGGCGTGCCTCTGGAAGGCGGGACTGGTCGGGGCCGGCCGTCCCAGGGCTGCGTGTGGTTGCTGCTCTGTCTGGATTTGCTGGTGGCCCGCAGGACTGTCTCTTCAAAGGGAATTTAGAGGCACTCTACCGGACACCTGTTCCTTCCAGCTGTCCACTCTCAAAGGACACCAGTGAAATGACGCACACGTCAAAGTGTAGTTCGGGGACCACCCTCGCACAGAACTCCAAGTAGGGAAGGAAAACCCAAGTTTCCAGAAGCACAGAGAACTGCCTCGCCCCGTACGCATCCTCCCCACTGGCTCCGGCAGGACCCGATGAGGGAAATCTGCATCCAAAGCACCGCTTGGGCTCAGCCCGCGGAGGAGCCCCCCGCCCCCCATCCTGGCACTGCACCGGCCTGGCACCCCGGCGAGCTGGTGCCTCTCTGCTCTTCCCGTCCCCGTGCTAACCAGTCGCTTTTCAGTATTTCTCCAGAAGCAAAATGAGGTTCTATCAAGCACAGTCCCTTAAAAGGCACTACAACCTGTTTTATATTCCAGCAACTTATCTTAGTTCTTTTATGCTAAAGACTTGTTATTTACATCTACTTTTAAAGGAAGAAAAATATTTAGAGGTCTGTTCTTTGGATGGAAATAGTTATCTTAATCACCCCAGCGACATCCATTTTAGCCACAGCCCGTGGCCCCTCCTGGTCCCACCTCGCAGTGCCTGGGAGCCCCCCCAGAGTCGTAGTTTTGCATTGAGCGAAAGGCACCGGCGGGAAGTGGGTGGGCCCGACCCCTTCCCAGTGCCGTAGCAGAAACCCCGGTGGGCTGACCGCGTGAGGCGACTCCACCTCGAAGACCTTGTTCAGTGGAAAAGATCACTTGACTCGTTGACGCTTCGCCTCCGCGCGGGGAGTGCCGCGCCCAGATCGTGCTAGAAGATGTGGAACAGGGACACGCCGAGTTGAGATCCTGGGCTCTCTCAAAAAACCACACGAGAGGTGCCTGATGTCCAGTTATTTTGCACAGCCTCCGCTCGCCTCCGTTAGGATGTCCACTCCTCCGTCTGTCCCTCCCCCGTACTGTCCTCTCCCTCCTCGCTCTTGTCACCTTCTTCTCTGTTCCCGCTCGCCCACCGCCACTGCCTGAGCACCCTTGGCAAGGTCTTCCCAGGGAGCAGGTAGAGGGAAGGCTGGGGCAGCAGATGTTCGCTTTTGTCCTGTAACTCTAGCCTGGAATTTCCACAGAGCTCTTGGTCATTTGATAGCAAACCTGAATAGGAAGCCACTTTCTGTGATGCGTTTACAAAGCTATTCAAAAAGATCTTAAGTCGTGCGCGTAAGGCCGTAAAAATTAGCCACCCCCCAGAGACCCCCTGGTAAACTCTGGCGTTCCAGAACTACCGCGTTTCAACGTTTCTTTTCTCTGTCCTTAAGAATGGGTTCTGAACACAAATGAAACAATGTGGTTTGTCCAACTGGGATCGTTACGGTCTTCGAGAAGGGTTAACCAGCTGGGCGTCCCCGGACAGTTTGTATCCAGACAGACAGGTCCTTCCAGTCGGGCTCGGCAGTCGCTCACATGTTGCTTGATGCGGACCGGATCCCAACACGTCACGGAGAGAGGGGACTAAAGAGCCGCGTGTGGGGTCGCTTTTACGGTGGGCGAGGTCCGCCGACCGCTGAGCTCCGATCTGAGAAAGGCCAGGCCCGCGAGAGGGCCGAGTTACCCACTTGACAAAAATCTGCGCTGCTTTCTGAAAGGCTTCCCTTCCAGATGAGCCCTCGGGCCTCCCCCCCTGCAGACTTTGTGGGTTAGGTCACTTGGCCTAAAGGAGGACACATGCGTGCTACCTGCCATCCCTTGCGTGTCCTTTGTCACACTCTGCAAAGGAAGGTAGAGATCCGGTGTCTTTAGGGAGGCAGCGCGGCCATTCTCGAACGCTGAGGCCTGCGTGGGGAACTCAGAAAGTTCTTCGTGTGTGAGATGAGGGAGGGAGAAGCTGACAAAAAGCAGGGTTAATGCAGTGATGCCTCCGTGCCTCGCGGCTTTTACATGATTTACGGGGAGGGAGGGAAGGAAGGCGAAGCCAGAGGCTGAACCTCACAAACCCCTGGGTGTCATCGTCCTCTTTGCCTGGGGGACATGCCCCTGTGCCCGCCTCTGGTGTTAGCCCGGCCTCACGGTGGCCCTGTCGCTGCTTGTGGGGGGAGGGGACAGCAGCAGCACCTCAGGGCCTCCTCCCTCAGCAGGATGGAAGCCAGTCCCCCCCCCCGCCCCCCCCCACCAAGGGACCTTGGTGTTAGCAGAGGGATCGCACGGGAAGCAGAGTCAAGTGCGACCCGCGAGGTCAGCTGCCCCCTCACATACCCGTCAAGCGTATCCCAAGGGCTGCGGGTTGGAGTCGGGGCCTCAGGGCGCGACACATTCGGGTTCCTTATAGACGGCACAGGCTGTCCTTAGAGTCCAGAGTCTCCCCTGACCTTAAAATCTGCCCCTTGCTTGCTTCCAGTGTCGTGCCAGATATATATCTGCATTCATCATCATGTCTGTAGCAGTGAGAGTAGAAACTTCGAGAAACTCACTCCCTTCCATTTCCTGGCCTTTTTAGTCTCGATATTGTAACCATTTTCATCAACATCTGAGCAGAGATTGTCATTCCCCTGTTTTGAAAAAAACTGCTGAAATACACACAGCGCAAAGCCAATTATCCTATTACATTAAAAAAAAAAAAATCAGTCTGCTTAGAGACATTTCATTTGCTGCCTTGTCTTAATTCCCTAAAGGGACCATTTCAAAATGTCAGTTGTAATTTAGCCTCTGATCGGCCGTTAAATATTATTTAAGTATTTGCTGGTCCTGTGGGGTGTCTCCCTTTAACCACGTCTCCCCCAAATTGCACAGGTGACTCGAAGTGGACAGAAGGCCTTCAGGGGACCCCCTGATAGAACAGGGGTGGTGTGGTTCTGTCGTGTTTCACTTACCAGCTGTCGAGCACATTAGTGTACTCGAGCAGAGGTAAACGTTCAACTCCCCTGTCTGTCCCAGAACCTGGACTTTCCAGTTGTCTTGAAGTATTGGGAATAGTGACTGTAAATGTCCAATTCAGTTATTTGCTATTTTATTTGTCTGTTTTGACCATGTCATTTTATAGCAGCATTTTTAATGGCACTTTTTGTTGGTGGTGTGGAATTTCTGCGGTTACCTTTTTTTTTTTTTTTTTTGCAATGGATAAAGCAAAAAAAAAAAAAAGAAGAAGAAGAAGAAAAGATTTATTTTGTACAGACAGCAGAACATCCTGTGTAATGTTGCTGACATAAAGCACTTTGGGGGGGGGGGAGTGGAAATCTGTTTTCCATAAATCACACAGACTCTTGTACATAGTTATATACACTCACGTAGAGAAATGAACTGCGTCTATCAAACTGGATATGGGGCCGATTTTACTTTAGGGGCACACATCTGGTGCTTATTGTCATAAATCTTTTAAAGAATTAGGTACACTTTTTTTCTATTAATATGTATAGTTTTGTGATTTGTCACAGTTATGTTTCGTATAATCGTAAGTTATTTTGTCTTGTTTCATGAAGTCCTTTTTTTTTTTTTTTATGTCAAAAGTAGAATGAAGGGATCGTGCACTTGGTACCGAATAAAACTGGAAATAGGACACCCACCTGCCTGCGATCTGCCTTCGGCATGCCCTTTCACAACACAATGGCAACAGCCGTTTTGTTTGTTTGTTTGTTTTATTGTTTTGTTTTGCCGCAAGCCTCCTTCCTTTATGGGGATGGTAATTCTAATGAAAAGCAGATGGGGGTGGGGGAGGGCCGGTCCAAGGCCGGCTTTAAAATGCCGCCTTGCTCTGGCCCAGAGCTGCAGCCTGGATTTAATTATAGATACGAGGACGAAATGGCAGTAAAAATGATGTGTCCCTGAATCCTTTACATGTTGGGAGTGTCCATAAATAAAACATGAAGTTTTATTTCATCAGATTTAATTAAAGCTTTTATACATGTTTTATTGGTTATTCTATTAATCCACTTCCCGAACTGGATAAATGCGCTGGGGCTTGGGGCTTACTGGTGCCCGTTCAGTGTGAAGCTACATCAGGCCTCGGAAAGGCCGCTAAGTGCTTGGTCCCTCAGGTGAGGGGGTTACGGCGCGCTGGCCGCTGGGGATTAGGCCTTGGCTGCCCAGTCTTCCTAAAACCCTGCAGAAAAAGACAAAAGCATCTGCCTCCCGGGAGCTGACGCCCCGACCTTCGAAGTCCTCCCGTCTCCCAGAGGAGGAAGGGGCAGTTACCGTTCCCTGCTCCCACCCCGCCCGCCCACTCCACAGGCTTTGGGAGAGCACCTGACCCCTGGGCTGTGATGAGCCTCCTTCCTTAGCGCCCATCACGGGAGTGGGAGCGGTTAGGGAGGGAGAGGGGAGGGTGATCAGGGCATTCTCACCCTGGCTGACCTGTATAGCCAAGACCTAAAAGAGTTCATGTTCCCTCCAGGGTCACTCTTGGAAAATTTGACCATTTTTCTTGCTACATTTGTAAGACACGAGGTGCAGGGCAGAAGGGATAATGGCTCTCACGCACCCTGTCTGGCTCTCCAGGGGACTGTGGTTCAGGGTTTGAAGATCAAATAGTGCCGGCTGACAAGACTCAGAGAGTTTCCGTGCTCCTTAAGTAAGGAGGCGGCTGGTGGGAGCGCGATTTGCTCCGGTCTCTTTGGGGAACAGTTTGGCATTAACGGGTAGAGCTGAAGGTACACATAACCCGCGATCCAACAATCCCACTCCTCTCGAGGGAGAGACTCTTGCATAAGTCAGCGATGGTTCGGATACACGATGTTCATAGCAGTGCTATTCACAATAGCCCCGAGCTGGAAATGCCCCAACTGTCCATCAACGGTCAAATGAATAGATGAGCTTCGCTAAATGGAAAGAAGCAAGACAACAACAAAAAAGAGGGATAGTGTTCTATTATAACGAGTTTGAAAACACGCGTGATTCATTTACAAGCCTGAGGTGGTGGAAATATACAAGAACAACGCGGAAGATATTCTCACAAAGGTCCAGATACTGATGAACTTTGATCGGGAAGAAAGGACACACAGAGGACTCCTGGGGTGCTGACCGGCAGTGTTTCATTTCCTGACCCTCTTGTTAGGGTAAACAGGTGCCTGCTTTATAATTCTTCACCTGTGTGTATGTGTTTCATAGCCTTTAGCACAAATACTACTGATAGCCAGGTCTTGCTTCCCCGACCCCAGGGGTACGCACACTTTTTCTGGAAATGGCCAGATAGTACGTATTTTAGATAATGGGCTCGGTGTCCACTCCTCAATCCCGTCACTCGAAAGCAGCCACAGGCGACACGCCAAGGAATGGGTGTGGCAGTGTTCTAATAAAACTGTATTTATGGACACAAATTTGAATTTCACACAACTTTCAGATGTCACGAAATGTTTTTCTTCTTTCGATTTATTTCAACTATTTAAAAATGAAAAAAAAATTAAAAAAAGATTCTTAATTCACAGGCTGTACAAAAAACATACAAAAAAGGCAGCGGGCAGGATGTCCCGTGGGCCGTAGCTTGCTGACCCTAGTCGACCGAAGGAGTGTCCTCCAGCATTTCCCGTAAACATCAACGCAAAGAAAACCACAATTAGGACCCTCTGCTGATCCTTCCGCTACGTGGGGTCCTGTTCCTGGAGGAAATTCATGAGTTCTATTGATTAAGATTTCTTTGTTTAGATTCTGGGTCCTGCTCCCCGGGATACAGATGAATGCTTGGAGCTTGGAGCGCCATTCGACTTTATCTCTGGATTTGAAGTTTTTAATAAAAGGAACTGGGCACACAGAAGTCTGTGGGAATTGGAAAACGAGTACCCATTCTCTCCAAGCTAACCAAATATTTGCTGGATGTTGGCAGTCCTAGCCTAACCTTTTCCTCTGAAACGCTGAGGGGTTAGAAGCAACGGGAGACTTCATTTTTCTCAGGCTGTAGTTCTTACGAGAAGCTAGAGCTGCCTCTCAAAACCTCCAGCGTCCACAGGGAGAGGAGAGTCGGGGTTTTACGTCCAAAGGCTCCACCGAAAAATGGTGGGAGCATTCTTTCGGCTCGGGGGCCCCGCCAAGACTAATGGTCTGTGCCCCCTATAAGCAGCAAGGAGGCTACTCAGCACCCAGCACCCGCCACGGGCCCTGGTTCCCCATGTGCCTCCCCCCAGCCCTCACACTTAAGGAGTTCTCAGCTCTGCCAATGCTGCCTCTCAGCTACTTGCCCTTAGGGAGAGTGAGGCTGAATTCACAGGGGCAGAAGCACCTGCCGTTCTTTGGATCCCTAGCTTAGGCTAAAGTCGACAGTTTCAAAACTACGATTACTGTGAGTCCTGGGTCATTTGCTAAATATTCGCTCAGACTGAGGCCTCTACACCGGGTCTCCCGGGTGGTTCCATGTGCTTGGGCTTGTGTGCTGTGTATGGTTCTGATAAAGTGTCTTGGGGCCAAAATAACCTGAACTTTATAAAGAGAAGTTGAACGAAGAGACAGCTTAGAGAACATCTCTTCCAACTTCTTTTACGGAAGAGGAGACAGAGGCTGTTTGATCCATGCACGTATGCACACGCTCCTTCCTTCGCTCATTGAAACACTCGTTGTGTACAAGAAACAGAAGCAGAAGTGGTTCCTAGCCTCACAGAGCTAACAACAGGGGCATTCCAAGAATCATCTGCCCAAGAACATTGCCTGGGGTGCTTGTTAAAAATGCACACCCCGGAGCTACTGAGTTGGAATTTTGGGGGTGAGATGGAGACGTCTGCGTTTTTAATAAGCTCCCCACGTGGTGGTTTTTGCAAACTAAATGTGACCCTCGGTATAGTGGAGGCGGCAGCCCTTTAAGAGGGCAACACAGTTTCATAAGAGCTAAGCAGAAGAGTGGGTACCTGAGCTAGTCCTAAAGGCCAGCTTCATCTCCAAGAAGCAGAGAAGCAGAGGAAAGGTGGACCAGGCAGACAATGGAGCACGTGCAGAGCCCCAGGAGAAGGAAGCGAACTTGCCAGGGTGGCCCAATAGGCCAGCTAGAGAGTTGGAGGGGACGCTGTCTCTGGGCTCTGATTGATTCTGCACTGGCCCTGAGCCCCAGCTCTTACTATGTCCGCCTGCTGAGCTCAGAGAACTGTTTCCCAAACCAGCAGACGATGGTATGTTCTGCAAAGAAAGGTCAAATTGGTTAGGAGAACGGTGGGTGTAGGTTACTCAGATTTCTTTACTTCAGGACCTGTCAGAGCCTTTACTCTGCTAGTAAGAAGTACATTGTGGCTCTTCAAGAAAGAGCTGGAGGGGGGCGCCTGGGTGGCGCAGTCGGTTAAGCGCCCGACTTCAGCCAGGTCACGATCTCACGGTCCGTGAGTTCGAGCCCCGCGTCGGGCTCTGGGCTGATGGCTCAGAGCCTGGAGCCTGTTTCCGATTCTGTGTCTCCCTCTCTCTCTGCCCCTCCCCCGTTCATGCTCTGTCTCTGTTCCAAAAATAAATAAACGTTGAAAAAAAAAAATTAAAAAAAAAAAAGAAAGAGCTGGAGTATGAAGTCTATGGACCACGGAGTACCTTTTAGCCTCATGGAAAACAGTTGGGTAGGCCCTCAAAAACTTAAAAATACACCTACCACGTGATACAGAAATTCCACTATTATACTCAATTGAAAACAGACGAAAAACAGATATTGACCCACCACAGTTCCTACTGTGAGCCTTACTCACAGTAGCCAAAATGTAGGAGCAACACAAATACCCATCAACTAGCAGATGGATGAACAAAGTGTGGCCTATACACACAACGGAATATTATTCAGCCTTAGGAAGGAAGTTCTGACGTACCCCCACATGGATGGACCTTGAAAACATCGTGGTTGATGAAACAAGCCAGACACACAAGGACGAATACCGTACGTGTGTAAGGTACCCAGAACAGGCCAGTTCATCGAGACAGAAAGAATAGAGGATACCAAAGGCTGGGGAAAGGGAGAATGGGGACTTATCGTTCAATGGGTACGGAGTTTCTGTTTGACACGATAAAAACGTTCTGTAGTGATGATGGTTGCAGAACATTGTGAATCGAAGTACGGTTGACACAATGTCACATGAGCTTCAGGTGTGCAACACAGTGATTCAACGTGTCTGTACTCTGCTCAGCACAAGTGTGGAGGACGTCTGTCATCATACAACGCTATCACAATGCTACTGACTATATTCCCTATACTGTGCCTTTCATCCCCACGACTTACTCATTCCGTAACTGGAAGCCAGGATCGCCCTCTCCCCTTCACCTTTTTTGCCCATTCCCCCGCCCCTTCTCTCTAGTGACCATCAACCTGTTCTCTGTCTTTTTGAGTCTATTTCTGTTTTTTGTTTGTTCGTTTTTTTTTTTTTTAGATTCCACATAGAAGTGAAATCAAGTGGTATTTTTCTTTTTCTACATGATGTATTTCACTTAGCACAATACCTGTAGATCCATCCATGTTGTCACAAACGGCAAGATCTTTTTTGTGCCCGAGTAACATTCCATTGTCTATACATAGCACCTCTTCTTTATCCATTCATCTGTTGATGGACACTTAGCTTGCTTCCACATCTTGGCTATTATCAGTAACACTTCAGTAAATATATCTTTTTGAGTTAGTATTTTTCTTTGTGGGAGGTAAGTGGCCAGTGGTGGAATTACCGGATCATATTTTTAATTTTTTGAGGAACCTCCACACTGTCTTCCACAGTGGCTGCACCAATTTACATTCCCACCGACAGTGCACAAGGGTTCCTTCTTCTCCACATCCTCACCAACACTTGTTATTTCTTGTCTTTTTGATTCTAGTCATTCTGACAGGAGTGAGGTGGTGTCCCATTGCATTTTTTTTATATGTATTTCCCTGATCATGAGTGATGCATGTGTCTGTTGGCCATCTGCATGTCTGCTTTGGAAAAAAGATGTCTATTTAGGTCCTCTGAACATTTTTTAATCAGATTATTTACTCTTTCAGTGTTGAGCTGTATACTTTTTTTTTTATATTTTGGAGATTACCCTCTTAACAGATACATCATTTGTGAATATCTTCTCCCATTTAGTAGGTTGTCTTTTGTTTTGTTGATGGTTTTCTTCACTGCGCAAAAGCTTTTTATTTTGGTGGAGTCCCAGTAGTTCGTTTTCACTTTTGTTTCCTTTGCCTGAAGAGAGATATCTAGAAAAAGCTTCTATGGCTGATATCAAAGAGATTACTGCCCATGTTTTTCTTCTAGGAGTTTTATTATTTCAGATCCCACATTTAGGTCTTTAATCCATTTTGAATTTATTTCTGTGTATGGTATGAGAGCACATGTACTTAATGTCACTGAACTGTACTCTTAAACATGGTTAAAATGGTAAATTTTATGTTACATGTTTATTTTCTTTTAATTTTATTTATTTTGAGGGAGAGAGAGAGCATGCACGCACGAGCAGGGCAGGTACAGAGAGAGGGAGAGAGAGAGAATCCCCAGCAGGCTCTGCCCCAATGCGGGGCTCATACCCATGAACCATGAGATCATGACCTGAGCTGAAATCAAGCGTTGGGTTCACCCGACTGAGCCACCCAGGCATCCCTATGTTACATATATAAAAGATATAAAAAATAAATAGATAAGTAAATAAATAGAGGGTGCCTGACACCTAGGACTTTGGAACCTTGCTGGGTAAGTGCTCTTCAGGGACACACTTTGGGAGCGTGGCTCTGGGACAAGTGAGCATAGAGCACCCGACAGGTGGACGCAGCACCTGTCTGGCTGAGAGAGCAGAGGAAGTGGAGAACTGAAGAGAAGAGGGCAGGGGGTTTGGAGCAACTGCAGAAGGTGGCTCTGAATCTGGAGCCCTGTGCTGGCATAAAATCTCAGTAACCGAGCCAGAGAGAGAAAGGAAGGGGCCTGGATGTTGGTGTCGCTGAAGGAGGAGGTAGCCAGTGCAATAGAAGACGGGGAAAGCAGCACTAGTACAGACCCTACCAATCCCAGTGTGAGCAAATACAGAGATTTGGATTTCGTTCCTTCATTTAACACTTGTTTCCTGAGCTCCACACCCCACTCTATGTGCCAGTGACTATTCTGGGTGCTGGGGATAACGCAGACACGCATGCTCATCCCTGCCTTCGTGGCATGATATTCTAGCAGGCTGGTGTTTCAGTCTGGTTGCCTATGAAGTATGAGGCTGTGAGTAGTGAGGGTTGCCTCCTCCAGGAAGCAGATGCTGAAACAGAGTTGGGAGTGCAAGAAGTTCACTGGACAATGCCACCCTGAGAGGACCGTGTCTCGGCTGTTGCTGTCTTGGTCATTTGTTGGCTGAGGTCCCTCCAGAGACTCCAATGAAGTTAATGCTGTCAGCCCAGCACAGACCCTGTGGCAGTGCATTGGGGCAGGATACTTCTGTGCCTGCCACATGGGGTATTGGGGGGGAACACAGGTCCCCCATCAGTATGTTTCCCAGTTTGCCATGAAGAGGGCACTAGGTATATACACTCACATACACTTTTGAAAATAGACTCCTGACTCAGTCCTTCTCCTGTCAGCTTGCTCACACATATACACACACACACACACACACACACATACAGTCACTGGGATTTCTCTTAAGGCTAGACCACTCCCCTCTGGGGAGCAGAGAATGAGGAAGTGGATGATCTATTACTTTTTCTCACATCCTGGGAGGGCATCAAGGAAGGTCACGGACCTCGGTGTCAGTTACACCTGGTTGTTCTCTGCCACTTACATACTTCGCGGCATCAGAAATCAATTCCTAGACAACGCTGCTCTGGGCCCATTTCTTCTTCTCCAGCAGGAATAGTCATGCTTATCTCACAGGCAGTGGGACAAGCATGTAGATTATCTGGCACAGCTCCGGCTCTGACTGAGATCAGCGCTGCTTCGGCCATTCAGACCGCACCACGGTGGAGGCAGCGTGGTGAGATACGGAAGGCGCTGCTCTGGCAGTCGAAGACCAGGCTCTAGTCAGGTGATGTGGCCAAGCCGCTTCTGACTACAGCTTGAGCTTGGGAGTGAGAGGGCCTCGGAATCCCCTCCTTCTTCACCACTTATGCAGACCAGACCACTCTGAACCTCAGTTTCTTCATCTATCCAATAAGGATCATACCCAGATGACAGGGTTCATGGACGACTCACGCGCTTGTCACATGGCTGGCCCTTATAAATGTTGCTTTCCCTTCCCCACCTGTAAAATTCAAGGGGTCGAAGCAGATGACCCAGCAGTTCTGCTAGGCTTTGGTGCTGTCCCTTGGCTGCCTTTCTCCAAGTTTTCTCCAGGATCCACAATTGATATCCCTCTCGGGTCACCTCCCTCCTCAGCCCACCTATGTTTGTTGAAAAGTTTGCTGTGAAACTGTTGCCCCTAACTTCCCCCCCGACCCCCTGGCCATGAAGGACTTTGCATCTACAGTCAGTCCTCTTGGCAGTTAGTACTATTAATGGTTCGCCAAGAAGACGGATCCAGAAAGTGACCTATGACAAGACTGCCTCCTGCACTGCCTGACACAGGTTCCAGGAGAGCTCTGAAGTGGGTAGGACATGCCATCCTGATGCGTGGGGACCACAGGGACCATGCAGCCACGATGACGCTGTAGCTGCAGAGAACACACAATACCAAGACTTCCTCTCTCCGCCTCACTCTCTCTGGGCTGCGACCTCAGGACTGGTGCAGAGAGAGCAGAGTCGGGTGGGGGGTGGTTACAGCCAAGCTCCAGAAGGGAAAGAACAGTTCTACACGGACAGAGGGGAAGCAGCAAGTCTGTTGTCTGTAAAGTAGCAAAGCCAACCTGAGGCTGCTGAAGTGGGGAAGGGGAAGTTATTGAAAAAACACAGGGTACAGGGGCACCTGGGGGGCTGAGTCAATTAAGCGTCCGACTTCAGCTCAGGTCATGATCTCACAGTTCGTGGGTTCAAACCCCGCATTGGGCTCTGCACTGACAGCCCAGAGCCTGGAGCCTGCTTCGGATTCTGTCTCTCTTGCTCTCTCACTCTCTCTCTCTCTCTCTCTCTGCCCCTCCCCAGCTTGTGCTCTCTCTCTCTCTCTCTCTCTCAAAAATAAATAAACATTTTTTAAAAAAGAAAGAACACAGCGTACAAGTGTAAGCAGGTACCACTCCCAGCTCGGGCATTCTCTGTGTCTCTGTGTCTTTCTCTCTCTGTCTCTGTCTGTCTCCCATCTTTCATCTACTCGTTTTGGCCGGACTGTTCTATTCTTCTATCTGTGCAGCCTCCTCTGCTTCTCTGAGCCACATAGCTAGCATATGATGCCCATCCCACATTCCAAGGCTTATGCTTTAGCAGCATAAAGAAAGAAAAGAGAGTACACCAGCCAGTCAGTCTCTCTCTACATATAGATAAGCAGATAAATATAGATGGATATGTACATGTAAATCTAGACATATGGATATATATCCTATCAATCTGGACTTGTAATCCACAAAGAAGAGCTTCTGCATTTTCCATCTTGGCCCAGGTACCCGCTCCTGGTCAGACCAATGACTCCCAGTGCTTGCTATATTCCTGCACCAGGTTCTCCAAATGAGTAAGGCAGGGGGGAGAAGGGGTCTCTGTGACTCTGGCATATGCTCTAAAAGGTGCACGGAAGCCTAACCAGGGGGGCCTCTCTGAAAGCCAGAACCATCACTGGAACGTCAAGAGGACCCCAGTTCCAGGATTACCATATATGAATAACTAACGGATATTGGACCTCAACCAACACGACGCTTATCAAAACCCTGACATCACTGACTACTGTCAGACCAAGCTGCTGCTTCCAGTCGTTCCCCGGCATTCAGCTCGCCCCTTCAGAATAAATAAAACTGCTTTAAGAAGAAAGGGTGGGGAGTGAGATTTTGAGAAAGAGGGCATGGAACTTGCGAGCGGTCGATGGGGCTGTCTTCCTTCTATATGCATTATCTCTTCTAAGTATGGTCTGGAGAGCAAGCATCAGTGGACAGAGGAAGGAGTAGGGTCATCGGCGCCCTCTGTTTCTTTCCTGTTTAGTGGGCTTAGAGGTGAGCTGGCAGGTCCATTCTATTGAGAGGGTAACATTTCAAAGAAAAACCAGGGGCGCCTGGGTGGCTCAGGTCATGATCTCACAGCTTGTGAGTTCGAGCCCCACGTCCGGCTCTGTGCTGACAGCTCGGAGCCTGGAGCCTGCTTCGGATTCCGTGTCTCCCTCTCTCTCTCTCTGCCCCTCCCCCACTCACATCCTGTCTCTGTCGCTCTCAAAAATAAACATTTAAAAAAGAAAGAAAGAAAAGAAAAACCACAACAAACAATGGACAAGTGGGAAGTCTAGTTAGACTTCCCTTCTTGATACACTCTATGTACAGTAATGGAAGCTTTTCTTTATTCCTCTGAGACACATCAGGTGCTCCTTTGACAGATGTTCCCCTTCCTGCCTGCCTACTGGCTTTATAATTGCCGTTTCGAAGTTGGTAACAAGTGTGTGCGTGCGTGCATGCATGTGTGCGTGCGTGTGTGTGTGCGGGGAGTCAGGGAAGAAGTTTTCACGGAGAAACCATTTTTTCTACGGATTTACTTCTCAAATGGGTGTGGCATACGTATGTGCTCGGGGAAGAAAGCAGTAAATGCAACCCGGGTGCCCCCCTCGCTATTACCCTTACACGCGTGATACACGCACGACAAGGGGATGTGATCAGGCATCTCCTGTGTGCTTGAAGCCTGAAGCTGAGCGTTGAGAACCCCGTGGAGATGCTGTGAAGTCTGAACGAGGTAACACAGTGCTTGTCAGACTTTAATGTGTATCTGAGTTATTTGAGGATCCTGAGAAAAGACAGTCTGACTCAGTGGGTCTGTCTGGGGAAGGGCCTGAGCTTCTGCATTTCTAACCAGCTCCCAGGTCATGTTCTTGCTCCTGATCAGGGGCCACACTTTGAAAACCGATTACAAAGACCGACACCTAAATCAAGAAGTGGGCATCACCATACAGACCAACACGCACACATGTAAAGACACGGGCCACACACACACACACAAAGACACTGGCCACACACCGGTTGTTCCCTGGCACATCCTGGTTAAAGTCATCATTGCCTCTCGGGGAGGAGAAAGCGAAGTCTTGAATGTTCCCCTCTTAGATTTTTGCCACCTGCCTATTCCATTATTTCACATATTACCTAGAAGTCCAGAACTTTCTGAAATTTTGATTGAAACTCTCAGCAGTAAATTGCAAACCTCTACAGTTTTGTTTGCACACATACCAGACTATGTTTAGCAGCTTGCTGTAGCCCTATTATCGTGTGTGTGTACAAAAAGACTTCCCCCTCTGAAAGGAGGACCTGCTCTACTTAAAGGAAAGTTAGCCAACTTCTGACATATTGCAAAGCCTGTTTCTTCACATCTTCCAGTATCCGTTACACTTAATATTCCCAGCACTGTGGGCCCATCGCGCGGGATTTGGTTTATCCATCTCTGTGTTGTTTTCCTCCCATGTTACACAAAGAGCTGTCTTATATGCACCAGGAAGCATGAAGCCGAAGCAAAGAGAGAAGAAAGGTATGGTAGGTCCATTCCAATGTCAGCCCCTGCTCCGAGGTTTCCCCCCAACATATGTGCCCTCCCCGAGCCTGGCTACCATGTCTGAAGAACAAATTATTCTGTGTTGCCACAGACCTTGAGGTGTACCATCTAGAAGGATCCATCAGAGTTTATTACAGGTATTTACTGATGTCTCCTCTACTCCACTATGTTGTAAGCTCCTGGGAGGGAGAGCTAACGACTTACTTATCTTTGAATGTCCTGAGCATAACAGAGTGTTTGACACAGAAAAGTTAGTTGGTCAGTAGGCTTTGTTGAATTGAATAGAACTGGATTGAAGTGGATTGAATTGAAGGCCAATAAAAAATTATTTCTGAGCTCTTTGGAGAAAGTAAGAATTTGTGGCTTCTGGAGTGAGAACAGGACTGGGACAGATCGAGAATGCCGAGCTGTGGGGAAAGACTGCCCGTGCAGGAGCTATGGAAAGTTCGGTCTGGTTGGTGCGTATGGTGTGAGTGTGCATCGGGAGAGAGGGAGAAGTAAGCAGGAGACACACCCTGGGGGTTTTGGGCCCCCACCAAATAGTTGAGGATATATCCTGTGCGATCTGGAGAAGCAAAAAACTATTTTAAACTGGTGATATGATCCTACGTGACTCACAGACAGAACACTGGCAGAAAAATAAAGGACAGATTGGAGCAGATTGAGACCAGAGGCGGGGATTTAATGATCAGGACCCTGGTCCTTGGAAGGTTGGGAGGATAATGTTCACTGGGCCCAAGGTAGGTGTGCAAAGTGCCTACACTCCTAGTAGGCACCCGAGGGCTGCCCACAGGTGTCCAATAATTTTTGCAGGACTTCAAGAACCCATCGGAGTATGTTTGAAAAGCCACCAAAGATAGGCAAAATTTATTTTGTGTCAAAAGCCCATACACGTCTTTAAGAGTCTGGGGGCGGCCATTTTGGCAACATGAATTTCCCATCAGCCCACTTGACTTCACTTCCTGCCTTTCATGCAATATATGTTGAGAGAAAGCATGAGACTCCCCACTGGGTTCTGCATTCATGTGCACCTGCTGTCCAATTTACAGCTTGTGAAGGAGGTGTTAATTAGTTGGCAGAAGCACCTGAACAGGGAGTACTGGGTTGGCTGAGGGGGTGGGAAGGTCTCTGGCATTTCCTCGTTCACATAGGCAGGAAGCAAGAAGAAAGGAAACTCACATTGCTGTCCAAAATGGCAACCTCCAAGCCAAGGCAAGTGGCGCAATTATAGCAGGTACATTTCTTCTCTAAAAGGGGAGTCTATTTCTGGAGCCCTGTGATTAATATCAAATGCTTGTAAGAGTTTACTGTGAGTTTCACCTTCATAGCCTACTCTGAATGTTAAAGATCCTTCAGAGCAAGGCGAGTGAGTGAGTGGCTCTTGAGTGAAATTGACATTGAAGAAGGAATACGATGAACTCCCAGAGGAGAAAAAGCGGAGACCAAGTCCCCCAAGAGAAAGGGCAGTGATCCAGGGCCAGGAGAGCCTTGGAGGCGGAGGGTGGAGAAGGAAAGTCACAATTCCAGGTGCAGCAGAAGGGACTTTTCGCTCGTGGTCAGTTTTTTTTTTTTTTAAAGTTGGCTGCGTTCAAGTAGGGGATTCCAGGCAACCATGTGTTGGGAGTAGAATAAGCCTCACCAAAGACCAACGTGAGCTTTCCTCTCTTTGCTCACAACACTCAGCAAATCGCTGCAACTCAAAGTGAACAAGTGGTTGAGGAACCAAATGAAGACCGCTGACAGGATGTCATCTAGTAAAACATCTTCTTTTCGGAGGTGGAACAGCTGAGGTGCGGAGAAGGGACGTAAGTCCGCCGAGGATCTGGATCGTGGCATCCTGGTCTGCACCTTAGGCCCCCGACTTTTCGGCCTGTCCAAGATACTGTGTTGTTTCTTTGAGGGTCATCAGAACACACGCAGGGCGGGACCCCCAAATTCCATCCGGCCCCGCAACTCGACGTCACCGAGATGGGCAGTATCGTTGCAGAAATAGCAAGACGAAGCTGGGGCCGACAAAGCAAGATACGACCGGAAGACACGGACGGGCGCCTCATTTACTTAGGCCTCTACTGACCACCGAGGAGATCACTCAGAGAGTTGCTGAAATACATACTTGTCGTTAGTGAACACATACCGCGTGCACCAAGGTGGCGGACGACTCGGTGGGAAAAAAATCCTCGCAAGCCACGTAGGGAGAATATAGGGAGACCCCTTCCTTTCCACTTGGAGAAATGCCACTGAATCTTCCTAGAATGCAGCTTGCTTGGAAGGAATGTAGAAGGGGACCTTGGCCTCAACAGGGCTTTCAGCGAGCTCTGCACACGCTCTTTCAGGCCGCCCACACACGAGGTACCTGAACGAAGAGGGAAGAGACCCCTTTCTTCCAACCGCAGGACGGCTGCACCTGGCTTCTAATGAAGCTGATGTGTCCAAACAGAGAAAGACAAACAGAGTCAAGGAACTTCAGTGAGGAAGACAAAGGAGCGCAGGCCTTTCTGGAAGATCAGAGGGCTCCAAGCTCTGCCTCTTCCCTCAGCAAATCCTAATTAGCCCCCGAGAAGACAAAACACCATGTGTTTTCTGGACACACACCCCAGGGGGAGAGGGATCCGGGAGGTATATAATTAGGAGCAATTAGCAAGGGCTGGAGGGGAGCAGGGTAGAATGTGCAACGGGCTTCATTGGGTAATAACTTCCCGGGGGAATCATGCGAGGCGGCCTGCTTAGGGCTTTTCTGAACCGAGTTCACCGCAGGCTCTGTGCTCAAGAGCTGCAGGTCGGAGAGTGGAAAAGCAGAGATTCTCCAAGTATTTTCTCCATGAATTGTTTTAACCCCACGCCCAGCCCCCGTTTCTAGGCCAGTGTGACACACAGATTTTCCATAATGTTTACTAACGAGGAAATAAAGTGAAATGAACTTGCAAAGGAAATTCACGCCTTTGCTGTCGGTCCTAATCCCCTCCATCAGTTCTGAGGGTGTTGACAGAGGAGCAGGGCGCCTTCGGTTACGAGTGAGGCCTTTCCAGTTGTCTCGTACTGGCCCCAAACAGCCCCTAAAGTCGGGCACAGGGAAACCGGGGTGACACTTGCCCTGGGGGAGGATCCGTTAGATGTAATAAAAGTCCGTGGGCTTCCTATAAGTCTGCGTGGACAGATGTACGGGAGACGATTGGATCAAATCCAAGATCCCTGACTTGCTATCTATGTGACCTTCAGGAAGCCACTTGATCTCTCTGAGTCTTGATTTTCTCATCTGCACAATGGACCTGACTTATACGGGCTTGTTGTAGGAATTAATAAGATCACGGCCTCAGATGGCTATAAGGAACAACCAGAGGCAGCAAGCTAATAAATTCGTTTACCGAAACGTGTGTTTTGGAATCTGTTTATCTTGGAAGACTCACCAGGGCACCTTATTGCTCCAAATTAGACATTCCAAACCTGGGAGATTGGGGGGGGGGGGGATTTTTTTTTTTTTTTATGGCCAAGGTAGGCATTTATCAATGCCTACTTTTAACGATTTTCAAGTTAAAATTTTTGTGGAGAGGCTCTATACTGTCACACTTTGAGGCCATTCATCCGTTTTGTTTTTGTTTTTGTTTTTTTTGGAGTATTCCAGATTGGGTTGTTTTCCCCATTCTTTTTTTTTTTTTCTTCATTGTAGTAAAATATTTACGGCATAAAATTTACCCCTTAAGTCATAGTAAACCGTGCGGCTTTGAGAAATTGAGCGTGTTCAAATTGTTCCGCACCATCACCGCCATGGACCCCCAGAACTCTTTCCATCTTCCCGAAGTGAAACTCTGTCCCCACCCAACACTCACTCCCCATCCTTCATCTCCCCAGCTCCCACCAGCCACCATCCTCCTTCCTGCTTCTACGAATTTGACTAGTCTAGGAACCTCATAGAGGTGAAAGCATACAATATGCGTCTTTTCGTGCCTCGTTTGTTTCTCCATGTAGTGTCTTCAGGGTTCATCCGTGTTGTAG
Organism: Prionailurus bengalensis; assembly: GCF_016509475.1. NCBI lineage: Eukaryota > Metazoa > Chordata > Mammalia > Carnivora > Felidae > Prionailurus > Prionailurus bengalensis. The sequence goes on from NC_057359.1 coordinate 7,642,782, forward strand.
CACGTGTCAGAATTTCCTTCCTTTTTCAGGCTGAATAACATGCCATCGTATGGACAGACCACATGGTGTTTATCCATTCATCTGTGGATGGACACATGGGTCGCATCAGCCTTTCGGCTGTGGGGAGTAACGCTGCTATGAAATTGGGGGTGTACCTACTTGATTTATTTGTTAAAGTTCATTTATTTAATCCGAGAGAGAGAGAGAGAGAGAGAGCGCGTGCTCAAACTCACCATGAGATCATGGCCTGGGCCAAAATCAAGAGTTGGAAGCTTAACCAACTGAGCCACCCAGGTACCCCCCTAATTTATTTTTTTAAGAAAAAGATTTAACTGTGTTCACAGGTACTTCTTTGGTCGTCTCCGATAATGGCTGGGTTGGTTTTTCCCTCCAAACATGTCACATTGGATTCTTTATTATTTTTTTTTACATGTATTTATTTTTGAGAGACAGAGGGAGACAAAGTGAGAGTCGGGGAGAGGCAGAGAGAGAGGGAGACACAGGATCGGAAGCAGTCTCCAGGCTCTGAGCTGTCAGCACAGAGCCCGACGCAGGGCTCGAACCCACAGACCGTGAGATCATGACTCGAGTCGAAGTTGGACGCTCAACCGACTGAGTCACCCAGGTGCCCCAAGATTCTTAACATCTCACCCTCCCCAAAAAGTTAATTGTAAGCCCAGTGCAGTGCACCGTTGATAACAGGAATTTATGATTAACCACTGAATAGCTCAGTCCGGGTACTTGTCAGGTAGTATAATCTGAAATTTAATGCAGCTCAGTACCTTCAAAAGATCAGTTGAGAAACACACCTTGTGAAATGAGAGCTGCTGGAAAGTTTACTCTTCCAAAATCTATCCCTAAATTACGCCAGAGCTCATCCCAGTAACTGGATTGTGCTAGGATCCATGGAAGTGATTTCTCTGAGTTGTCCTTTGCTAAAAGGGCTTCTGTTTTCCTCATCTGTGGTTTTAGGAAACCGTATTCTATTTACTGCATGGATATCAGGCAGGATTTTGTTCCCTTTTTTCCTAACGTGATCTCTTTAGGAGGAGCCATGGAAGAAACTGTTCTCAAGAGTTAGTATCAGTTACGACCTCCTGGAGCGACTGGGTTTTGGCTTTTTGTTATGAGCACAGAATTGTATAACACATTGTGTTCCTATCTTTGCTTTGACTACTAGGAAACTAAGATCCAAATTCGCTACCCACCTTTAACAAAAGGCATGGAAATATATAACACGAATTTTGTGTATTAAGGTCCCTCCGGCTTTGTCCTACGCTTACCATAATTTTCTCTTTGCTGTGATTTTCTCACGTATTCCTTGTTGCTGTTATGTTTGTGTAAATTACCAGGGAGGGATATTTGAAAATGAGAATTTATCGTTCCAAATTCTTGGCTGCAAACAACAGAAATCCATTCTAATTAGCTTCACCATAAATTAATTGATTAAAAAAGGAATCCGTGGGAAGCCATTTGCCTAGCTCACCGAATTGCTGAGGAGGTTGGAGAACAGGGCTCAGAAAACAGGCAGAATTCCAGAGGGGCAGGGCCATGGGTACCACAGGTGCAGGGAGAGTCGGGTAAGACAGATGCTGCTGGGGGAGGGAGGGAGATTTAGGGAGGAGATGGGGGACAGGGAGAGAGAGATGGGGGGAAGGGGAAGGATGGGGAGAGCAGAGGGAGAGCAGAATGAAAGAGCCAATCCAGAAGACAGAGTTCTGCTCAAGCTTCAAGGAACAGCATTTTCAACCCCATTGCTTCCCCCCTCCCCGCCCCGGAGCATCATCTTAGAGGCTTGGGTGTTCCTGGTGGACCTCCAGCCCTACGTCGCTTCCACAGCCACACACGCACTTCATTACCTGATGCAGGTCGGGCGTCACTGAAGGTGGCAGGCGCAAAACAGGGGGTTCTCGCTTTCCATCCCCACTCGCCCCCATCCCGCACCGTGGTGGACCCCTACCACTGTCTGCATCCACCTCCATGTTTCCCAGGCCGTCTGTCTGACAAGTGCTCCCCCTTCTCCTCCTGAGCCCCCCTCCCTGTGCTCGCTTCAGAATCTGTAAGCTCCAAGGCCTGTGGTGAGTAGAACCGCCCTCCTTACAATGCCGTTCAGTGACCATCAGGTGCCTCCGGAGCATATCCGCCCCCTGCACGCGGGAACCCAAGGGGCTTATGAAATACTCTTCATAAAGGCCTTCAGGAGACTTCGGGTAAGTACACATCTCTCCATCCTCTTCCACACCAGACAGCTTCACCTCCTGACTCAGTGACCAGACTCTACTCCGCACCGGTTCAGTTTGGAGGAAACTCATCTGGAGCCACGATGTCCAAAGAGTTTTGGAGACGCCCAGGGCCTGACTCTAATGCGGTTCCCCAAGCGCTGTGTCAGCAAGGCGACATCTGTTGACCCCGCCCCGCCCCCTTCGTATCCTCCACAATCCCGGGAAAGCAGATTATCCCAATGGGACGTTCTCTGTGCGATGGCCGCAAGACATCTGCACCACCTGAGGTTACCCCTTCTCCCTCCAGACTCACCAACGAACGCTCCCATCGCCCGCGTCGATTTTCACATTCGGGAAGGACACAGTGATCTGCTGACACGAATGTCTGGGTGCCCCCACGTCCCGTTCTAAATCTTGCTGTAAACAGACACATTGGTAGAGGGGCAGTAAACCCTTTTGTGAGTGTAGTCCGTGGGAGATAATCTCCTAGGCCCGCTTAACCGGGATTGCGGCTCGACGACCACTTTTCTCCATCGATAACGCTGAGCATCCCACCATGTTGCTCAAGGCCACCCATCCATTTACTCCCATCCTGTGAGGTCCCGTAGAAGTTGCCAACAAGATTTTTGAATACTAACAAGGCTTACCATGTATCCAGCGCTTAGTGTATGATAGGCACTATTCTACATACTCTTTTGTAAAAAGAAAGCAAACAGGAAAGAAAGAAAAAGAAAGAAAGAAAGAAAGAAAGAAAGAAAGAAAGACAAAAGAAAGAAAGTTAATGGAATCTTCACAGCATCCCTATGGGGCGGCACTACATTTAACACCATTTAACAGATGAGAAAACTGAGGTGCAAAGAAACTAAGAAGCCCGCCCAAGGGGTAGAGTCAGGATTCAATCCCAGGCAGTGCGGCTTCCAGCTTGCCCCTTGGAGTGTTTTGCTGTAGCGCCTCGAGGGACTGATGACTTTTCTCTCTTTGCTCTGCAACTTTTGTACGTTGGACAGACTACCAACAGCCCATCCGGAAAGGGTTCATATGAAGTTATTGGATAGAATCTGTGTCTAGTGGCTTAGAGTGCCTTGATGTCGGAAAGCAAAAGAAAACAAAATGGGGAAGGAAAAGACGACCCACCCATGTGGTACGTGCCAAGCTGCTCTGCAAACTGCCCCCAAAGTCATGTATTCAGCGTGGGGACTGACCCAGGAGCCTCAGCCAGAAAGCCGCATGGACGTCGAAGGATCATTCCAGGGGCGACACTCCCTCATTGGCTCAAGCGATCCTGCTAGACTCCCGCCTCCGCACGCACGCCTCGTCACCAGTGGTTTGTGATACCTGCACTGACACGTCGCATGTGCTGGGGAGTGTGGAGAGCGAGCTACCGACATCAAGCCACCCACACAAGGGAAGAGGACAACATCGTGGCCCCTTCGGCCGGGGAGGGTCTCCTTCCTCAGCTGTCCTTCTGTGGTCAGTGGGAGCCAGGCATTCTTGCTGTGAATAAGCAATATTGCTCACTTGGACACATCGGCACGATTTACAGCACCAACTGCATTGCTCTCGGCTCATTGTACTCGGTCTTCCTTTGCTCTCCTACGGCAGAGCATCCTCCAAGGAGTTCAGGGCCGGAGCGTGATGGATTCCCCACCACGATTCCCACAGCTGACGTCCAGGACAAACGCAGATCAGGGGGGAAGCCCGGGTTGGGATGTCCTCATCAATACTGAAGTCATTTCTCTCGAGGGGACTTGACAGAAGCCAAAGCATTCAACTAGAGGGTCTCCCCCGGAGTCATCCAAGGGCCCCTCTTTGTCTACACTGGCTGAGAAATCACTAAGTCGTCGTCACACTCATGTCCATTGCCTCTCTTTCAGTGTTTGTGCATTTAGTCGTACCCTTTCTGGTATTGGAATGTAGGATTCCTGTAGCTAAGAACGTTTTTCACCAATACTAAATTCTTAGTGATATTTACCCTTAAGAAGAAAACAGGCATCGCACAATGCACCCTGAAGCTGCCCGTCCGTGCCTCAGAATAAAGCCTAGTGTTGACCTGAGCCTGGCCCTGGTCTCTGCCTCCCAGACTTCTCTTACCCCGGTCTCTGACTAGCGTCCAGCCTCGTGGGACACACTGCACCGGTCTTGGTCCCTCCGCCTGACTGTGCCTTGGCCTACGGGATCCTACACTGATCGGGGACCAAGTATTTGTCCCAAACTCTACAGCTGCCTGGAACCCTGTCATTATCCATGCCCTCCCTCAACTCTTGCCATCGATGGACCCCTCCTGCCCAGCCTCTCGTGGGAAACTGACCTCCTTTTTCTGCTCCCACTGACCATACTTTTTGAGTGACTCATTAATCTTCACCTCGGTATCTCAGCCTTAGAGCCCCACATGCCCTTAAACGTGGACAAGCCTCCACCTCTCATCCTCTAAACAGGGGAAATACTTACCTACGTGGACGAGGTAGTGACTAGAGTGACTACTCGGTTGGCTCGATTAATGCATTTATCAAATAGTTTGTTTACCAAATGATACACACTTAGAGTAAAAAATCCCCAAACTGCAAAAAAATATGTAACAGAAAAAGCAAAGGTTGCCGTTAGTCACACCCCATGAGACAACCACCCTTAACAGTTTGGAACGCGTGGAGGTGTATAGATGTATAACTTGAGTTTCTTGAAACAGTAGTGGACTTCTCCTCTACACACGGTTTTGGAACACCCTGAACAGCTTCTTCTATCAGCCCATATAAATCTCCATGGTTTCAAAAAGACTACTGGGACATCTGGATGGCTCAGTTGGTTAAGCATCTGACTCTTGATTTTGGCTCAGGTCATGATCTCACAGTTCGTGAGATAGAGCCCCATGTTGACCTCTGCACTGACAGCACAGAGCCTTCTTGGGATTCTCTCTCACCCTCTCTCTATGCCCCGCCCCTGCTTGTGCTCTCTCTCTTTCTCTCTTAAAAATAAATAAACATCTAAACAATAAATAAAATAAAATAAAATGGGCTGCATAATATTCTATTTTGTAAATATACCACAATTTATCAACAAATACCTAGTAACAAGCACCTGATGATGGGCATCTGGTTTGTTTTCAATTAATGCGCTGTAACAATGCACAGTGAATATCCTTGGACATTAATCGTTGCTTACTTATGTGTCTCTGTAGAGCTTAGACTTTTGGATGAGGCAAGTTGCCTCTGAGCCTCAGTTGCTGTTTCTATAACATGAGGACGGCTACAGAAGGCTGTGAATTAGAGGAGATTATTAACCTTGAGGTAGGCATGTGTAATTCACTCCAGCTGCCCCGTGTCTGAGGCTCTACTTTCTGAGTCTTGGTTGAGCGCAAAGACTTTCTTCCATTAGAAGTACCCAAAATGCCAGACGCTCACCTTCCCAGACTCCTCTGCAGCCGGGCAAAATGACCTGGGCTCCACCAATCAGATGCCCTCACAGTATACTTTGACTTGGGAGCTAGCGACCCGACAGCCAAGATGAGAGAGCACACGCGGGCTCGGTCTCTGATGGCCGTGGCGGTATCAGTGAGCCCAAGACCGAGTTCTCGTCGGAGAGACAGCAATAGCGAGAGCTGTAGATTCTGTGTGTGGTGACTGACAGCCGCAGAGGCTTCTTCATCAGAATAGTTCTGATGTATTTGGACATTGTTTCTGGCAGCTTAACCTCAAGCTTCATTCTTCAGATGTCCCGACAACTCTGAATTACTCAAATTCCTATGAATAAAGTCATTTTCTGGTTAAATTAGCCAGGAACATTTTCTGTTGCCTGTAATTAGGAACATTGTCTCCTACATATGCATAGCTGTAAAACAGCATATGAAGATAAGGGATATAGCGGATGTTCCCTGTTGCTTCTCCAACCACCATCTCTCCTTCTTCCTCCTTAACGGGGTGGACACTTGACCCGCTTTCAGCTAAGGTAAGAGACAGGGTAGGTATCTTGGGACCTCTGGGAAAGGGTGTTCATTCCTTCCTAATAAGAGAGGTGTGTGAAGAGAATGCCTTTGGGTCTCTGCCCTCCCCACCCCCCAGCTTCCTCCTTGGGATGCTGTCATGTGAGAGCGAGTGCCTGCAAGATCCCACAGCCATTTTCTGACCCCCAGGAGAGAAGTTGCTCACACGATGGGGATGAATGACCAAGCTCCAGAACAGAAAGAGCCTTGGTCCTTCACAGACGCCACTGGATCTCCCAAACGAACTCGGATTGCTTACTTCCAGACCATCTGCTACAGGAAAAAACAGGCATGACTTAAGGCCTTAAAAATCAGGTGTTCTGTTACTTGTGGCTGAACACACCCTAACTGATACAACTTGAATGTCTTTGGAGCAGCTATGAAAGGCTGCTCCGCTAAGGATGTTGATGTGTCAGGAACTCAACTATCTGACCCTCTTTCCGGTTGCAAAGCTCTCCTGAATTATTGATGACATCTGGATAGCTTTAATCCAAAGCCAACTTTCAGATAGATTGGCCTGTGGGTGTTGGAAGCCTGGTCTCCTTGACGTGCTCTTTGGGAGACTACTAAATTATCACAGATTGGCATAGGTCAAAGTAGCCATCTATACCCTGGAGCTTAGCCTCGCGGGGTGTCTTGACGTAAGGATGTCGGTACTCAGTCTCTTGATGCACCTGTGGCTGCCTTCGGGGGTCCTGGCTCACATCACATGTCTGTCATCTCTACTCTAGACTGCCATTCCCAGAGAATATACAAAATGTAACACTTCTCCCACTTGACATTATTCTGTAGTCTTTTACGCTCATCGTCTCATCTGGGCCTCAGAGAAACTTCACGAGGTAGGTATTATTTCTCCATTTTGCAAACAAGGAAAATAATGTTTGCAGAGATTAAATAATATGCACGAAGTCACACAGCTGGTGAGTTATGAAAAAGCAATTCAAATCCATACTATTTCCTCTACCTCAGACGTTCCCATTAGCTTCCCATTGAAATATCCCAGGGAGCTTTAAAAATACTGGTGCCTGAGTCCCAGCCCCAAAGATTCTGATAATGGTTCTGGAGACAAGTTTGAACAATGGGATTTTTTTTTTAAGTTTATTTACTTTGAGAGAGAAGGTGTGAGCAGGGGAGAGGCAGAGAGAGAGAGAGAGAGAGAGAGAGAGAATCCCAAGCAGGCTCTACGCTGTCAGCCAGGACCTGACGTGGGGCTTGAACTCATAAACCACGAGATCATGACTTGAGCCGAAATCAAGAGCTGGAAGCTCAACCACTGAGCCACCCAGGCGCCCCTAAACACTGGGATTTTTTTAGCTAGCTTTATAGAGTTCTAATTTACATAGCATGAAATTTACCCATTCTAATTGTTTATAAATTCAATTACTTAAAAAATACACTTACAGCATTGTGCAGTTAATCACCACAATCCAGTTTTAGAACATTCCCATCATCCCCAAAAGTTCTCTCCTACCAACGTGCAGTTAATCCTTGCTCCTACCTCTGGACTGATAGCCAACTAATCTCCTTTCTGTCTCTATGAATTTATCTTTTGTGGGTACCCATATAAATAGAATCAGACCATATATAATATTCTGCATCTGGCTTCTCTTATATCTCATAATAGTGCTGAGGCTCATTGATGTTACAGTATGTTCTTTTTTTATTGATGAGCAGTATTCCACTGTATGGATATACAACGGTTTATCTGTTCAGCAGTTGACAGACATTTGGGTTGTTTCCAGTTTGGGGCGATTATGAACAATACTGCTATGAACATTGGCATACGTGCCTTCATGTGGAAATACACATGTCTCTTAGGTATCTTTCTACAAATATACAGAGCAGAATTGCTGGATCATATGATAGGTTTATGTTTAATTTTTTTAAGTGTATTTATTTTGAGAGAGAGAGACAGCACGAGTGGGGGAAGGGCAGAGAGAGAGGAAGACAGAATCCCAAGCAGCTTCCGCGCTATCAGCATGGAGCCTGACGCAGGGGTCCAACCCACAAAACCCTGAGATCGTGACCAGAGCCGAAACCAAGAGTCAGACGCTTAACTGACTGAGCCACCCAGGCGCCTCAAGTTTATGTTTAATTTTTTAAAAAACTGCCAAACTACATTCCATTGTGTACCATTTTACATTCCCAACAACGATTGAGAGTTCCATTTTCTCTACATCTTTGCCATCAGTCAGCACTGTCAGTGTTTTCAATTGTTGATTTATGTTTCCCTGATGACTAATAATATTGAATATCTTTTCAAGTGTTTATTAGCCCTTTATATGTCTTCTTTGACGAAATATCTATTAAAAGGTTTTGCCTATTTTTTAATCAGATTGATTTCTTCTACAAGTGTAGGAGTTTTTTTTTTTTTTTTAATGTTTATTTTTGAGAGACAGAGAGACGGAGCTCGAGTCGAGGAGGAACAAAGAGAGAGGGAGACACAGAATCTGAAGCAGGCTCCAGAGCTGTGCTGGCAGCCCAGAGCCCGACACGGGGATCAGACCCACAAACCATGAGATTATGACCTGAGCCGACGCTTAACCGACTGAGCCACCCAGGCGCCCCAAAGGTTCTTTGCATATTCTAGCAATAAGCCTTTTATCAGATATATAATTTGCAAATACCCTACCCCAGTCTTTTCACTCATATTTTAATTTTGATGAAGCATAAAATATCAAATTTTCATTTTACGGATTATACTTTTTTGTCATACATATCTAAAAACTTTTTGGCCAACTCAAGTCATGAAGCTTTTCTCTTATGTTTTCTTCTAGAAGTGTTACAGTGTTAGCTCTTACCTTTAGGTCCGGCATCGACTTCGAATTCGTTTATGTGTATGGTGTGGGGTTTTGCTAACGGAAATCTAAATGTTCCAGCACCATTTACCAATGACACTCTTCTCTCTCTTTTGAATTATCTTGGCATCTTGGTTGAACGGGCACTGGAATTTAAGGTCTCCCGATGCAGACAAAGTTGAGATCCAAGCTGCCTAGTGCTGGCATCACTAAGGTCTCTTCTGCCTTTCCATATTAGGCAAAAATCTCGATGTGCTCCAAAATCCAGAACGCTCTCCTAGCCTGATGAGAGTCTGTGATTTTTTTCCTGGAATTTTTGCAAATCACTGTCAAGCTGGACAGAAACCTCCAGAGGGACCAGATCATACAAAAGTGGTCTTAAGCCTAGAAATAACCACAACCTACACTTACCTGTTCTATTACACCCTGCATGAGTCACACCTAGGTCTTGCTTTTCCCATTAGACTGCGAGCTGTTCAAAAGCAAGGATTGTGTTTCAATAATAAAAATGACATTAACAGCCACCATTTTGAGCACCTGCGATGTTCCAGGGCTATTCTCTGTACTTCAGAGATTTATCTCACGGAATTATCATTTTCTAAGATTCTCGAGTTATGTTTCACAGAGGTTAAATAAGTCAAGTCACGAAGGCCACACAACCAGTTAATGGCAGAGCCGGGATTCATGTCATGGAGAGTCTTTCTATAAAACCAAAAAAAAATAACCAAGCAAATATTACTAGATGTCCCAGTCCCTCCCAAGAATGACTCTGAGTTCTCTGACCTGTTGCACACTGATGATACAATTGCAACATGAAAAACGTGTATGTTGGGGCATCTGGGTGGCTCAGTCAGTTAAGCCTCCGACTCTTGGTTTCAGCTCGGATGCTGATCTCGTGGTTTCGTGAGGGGGTCTGTGCTGGCAACACGGAGAGTGCTTAGGATTCTCTCTCTCCCTCTCTCTCTGCCCCTCTCCTGCTCATACTGTCCCATAAATAAATAAATGAACAAAAAATATTAAAAAAGAAAAGAAAAGAAAAAAACCGTGTATGTTGTTAGAAGTGGTGAGCAGGAGAGGCCCGCGGAAACCTTGGGCGTGGGCGGGCTCGGTCTGTCAGGTGACACTCATTGACCCTGTTTTGATTTTCCACCGTGATGACAATTTGGAATTTTTACCGCACTGTGGAAGGTGACGGTTCATTTCGCGTCTTACACGGCTGGTTTACTGTGCTTTGGGTGTTGCTTCCCCCCCACTCATCACAGGTGTCGGTACTGATCTTTCCTCGGAAATCACAGGATATTACGCTGGGACTGTGGGGACGCATGTGTTCCCCGTCCCCAGCCACCCACGAGCCCGTGATGCTTTGTCTGTATTCCTCTGTTGCCCCTGTAACGGCCTCTCCGTTTTGAAAGGTGACTAGGAGGAAGCTCCCAACGCTCCTGCTCGGATCACGTTCCCACAGGTGAGGCCACACTCCAGATAGGGCCCACCTGCTGGCCTCGGTCAGTGGCTGGTGGGGAATTAAGTTCGTGGAGCTCCCCCGTAACAAGCAGGCCACAGGGAAGGGGCGGTGACTCCCGCGCCTGTTCTCTGGGCCCGGCTGCTGCTGCTGCTACTCTCCTTTCGAGTCACTGCCTCCGGGCCGCACCACTCGCCCACCTGGCCCAGCAGCCCAGCCCAGCCCTGCTCGGGCTTCGCACAGGGCCCTGTGCCTCTGCTCAGGAAATCCGAAGGGTCTGCAGCTCAGCCTTCCGTGGGAAACCACCAGCACCCCAGCGGCCGACTCAGCTCAGTGACTTCCAGGTTCTCCTCCGTCTCGAGCTCTGCCTGTGGGTCCTACCAGGTCATGTAAGTAGAAGAGGGCCTCTCGGTCCAGCATTGTGTTTTCTGATGGCAACCGCGGGCCCGCCTTCACTGTGAGTCACTGCTCTACCAAGGAAACAGCCTGGGTTAAAACGCGGCCCTCACCAATTTAATGTAAAGGCAATTCAACATCCATTCGTTATTGGATGTAGCATGTAGGGCACTCACGGGTCTGTGGGGGCCAGTTGTGTTTTTCTGAAACAGATTTGGTCCAACAACTTGTTTGTGACTTTGCAAATCACCGTGAGCACTTGCTACTTGGAATTGTTCGAGGCTAGTGAGTCGGTAATGCCCGGGCACACAATAACTGTGGTTGGGTCTGGCACTCCAGATCATCCTGCTGAACACCAGGGCGGGCTCAGCCTTCTTCCTGACCCCTGATACTCAAGATTTTATGCGGAGGAATGGAAGAAACACTTTGCAGATAGTCAGAAGCCTGGGTTCTGACCTTGGCCTTGCCCTGTCGGGCTGTGTTACTTTGGTCAAATCGATTTCTGTAAGCTTTAGTTTCTCTTTTTGACGTTAGGACTATTTCCGTATTTCCCAAGACTTAGCCTATGTAATGCAGATCTGAAATGCTTTCCAATAAAAATGGGCTTAGGGGTCAGGTAAGTTGGGGAGACTTCTTTGGCAAGCCATCTTGCCCCCTTAGAAACCTCCTATGTATGCCTCCTTCAAGGCCCTCTTCTAAATTTTGATTCCCCGCAAAGCTCATCCAGATCCGTCCATCTTCCCCGGGAGAACCCATACCTTTCTCTCTTCTACAGCACTTTGTAAATTCTTCCACCCTAGCGCTCATCCCACAGAACCCGATTTATCTCCACAGGTCTGCCCAGCGACCTGTCCAGCCTTTTCCCACTTCTTATAAACCCAAGACCCATCACAGATATGATGAATCGTGTGTGCAACATAAATGTTGATATGAATAGCCAATAATCGTTACTGGATGACTGGGTATATGTTTACGCTTCACTGCGCTCCAGTAACCGTGTTTGTTGATTGTATGCACACCTTTCTTTCTTCGCTTCCTTGGGAAACAGCTTCTCCCCAGCTCCAATTATGTCATTCCAGGGGGGCTGTGGGTCGTAGCGCTCAGCCCCTTGTCCGCAGGAGTAGCCATGATGTGACTCAGCCTGGCCCACCTTTTTACTTTAGCATCTTTTCCCAGTGACACGGTGGGGGAGGGAGGCACGTGACATTGACCCAAGCTAGACCCGTCATGGCTCTTCTCTAAGATTTACTTCATTGTTGTTCACGGGTCCTGTATCACATTTTGTTTTTATGTTTATTCATACATGTTAACCATGTGAACCACCGTCACATGGAGCCACAAAGGTCTCGGCGGTCACCCACATTAATGCGTTCCGTGACAACACTAGGGCACTCAAATTCAGGAGAAGGACTATGATGTCTACACCTCCACAGGTTATGTGCCCAGAAAAAGGTGACGTTGACTTCCGTGCATCACAAATGTCATTGGGAAGTCTTCCATCACATTCTACTTGATTGCTCTTTGACATTCAATCCTTTGGACCGTTGCTTCCTCTTTGGAGCTCCTTCCTGCTCTGCTTTCTGGGACCTGGTTCTCTGCTGGTGCTCTACTCACAAGTGATCCCCCCTCTCACCTCCTCCGTGGACTCGTTCTTCTGTGGAGTTTGTCCTTTTGGGTCGTAGATATTAGAGGACATGAATCAGAAGCCATTGGTGACCGTCATCCATCATCTGTGGGAATCTGTCTTCAGCAAGCAGGGACAGAGTGGAGGCAGGGAGATGGGGGGAGAGAGAGTCCATGGGTGGGCGTTGACTGTAGCCAGTCTCTGAAGTCCAGCAGGTTCTCTCCCTCTGGTCCTATTAGCCTCCAGTGTCTTTCTAACACACTCTTTGATACTTAAGTGAGGTTGGGGCCCCATCAGTTGTCATATAACTCAACTAAAACACAACTTGAACCACCCCCCACCTTTGGCCCCTATCATCCTCGGAAGGGCATGACTGTAATGGCACAGCAGAATGACATAAAGACAAAGTGCAGGGTCACAAAGAGGGAGGCAAGATTCCAGAGCCCAGAAATGGTTTCTCCAGAGCCCGACTCAGAAAACGAGTACCTTTTGCAGAAAGTCTTTGTTCCTGGACAATCAATCTACTCCTTGCCTCCAGCCTAGCCCTCTGAGAAACCTGCAGTCCTTCAGAAGGATTCCTATATTTGGATGCTGACTCAGCCAAAAAAAAAATTTTTTTTCCCCCTCAACTAATTTCATTCTGCAGTCCCCACCGGTGACTGACAGTGTTCCAGATTGGGAGCACTGTAACTGAAGGCAGCAAGTTGCCTGCTGTTATTTTCTGCTTTGTTCTAGTTTAATTGCTTTTGTACATGTGCCTATTACATGAAGAGCTAAATGAAAACTCCACGGGACTGAAAATAGCACTTAGAATAGCATTATGTCCCCTCAGAGTCTCCTATTTGACTCTGCAGCTAGCCAGGTGTTTTTCAGCAGAAGGAAAGATTTTTTTTTTTAATTTACTGGAGATCCGGGGGAAAATTATGGCTACAATTTTGTCTTGCCTATGCCACTCCTTCTGGCAAATTCTCCCATTAAGATGACAGGTGTCCACCACCAAGCCCGCCACTTCGTGCGTGATGGAGGCAAAGGAGAGAACAGTTGTATCATAGTTCCCAAGGTGAAATTTGTTATTTTCTTCAGGAGTGGGTTTGCATAACAGGAAGCTTTGATAATAAACATAGGACTGTGCTGTTTTTAAACTGTCATAAGCTTTTCTCAGTGTTCAAGTGGTAATGGCCACTATGGTTAATATATCGTGGATTGGTCAATGCCTTGCACTTCTTCTTCTGTATTCTGGAACATAGGGAGGGGGGTGACCTCACAGGCTATTTTCCAAACAGCTGTGACAGCACACTTCCTAAAGGGCTTGACCAACGGGAGAGACTGGCTCTCATTCATTTTGTCACCAGAATCTAAGAGGCCATTTGAGAATGGAATGGAGCAAATAGAGAGGAAGCAGAGGACGGGGCTACAGAGAAAAACTCATTTGAGCTTCTGGATCAAGCCATACCTGAAATCAGCAATCTTTAGGCTTTTGGTTTATAGGAGCCAATAAATGCTCAGTGTTTTTTGCCCCCCCCCCCCTTTTTGTGCTGTTTGAGACTAAAAGAATCCAACTGATACTGATCATTTCACCGTTGGGTTCCTCCTCACGGAGGAGGATCTTCCGAGGACCCATGAGGAACGTGAACTACACCTCCCTTCACTTCCGTACCCAGCCCTCAGTTCCCAACCGGTTCTCCAGCTGCCTTTGGCCTCACAGCTGTGCCAACTTTGCTATTTCCACATGGGTTGAGTTCCAAGACAACTGCTGTTTGTTTGTTTGTTTTTCTTCAAGGAGCAAAGTAGAAAGCACAGAACGGAGGTTCTCAAAGTGTGTGACCCCAGAACCGGCAGCATCAGCACCACCTGGGAACCTGTCAGAAATGCACGTTTTCCATCGCCACCCAGATCTCTGGGGTTGGAAATTCTCGGGGTGGGGCTCGGAGAGCACGGTATTGTAACCAGCTTGGCCACGCTGAAGCCTGAGAACTGGTGGCCTAGAGGAGGTCCCAAGTCACTGGAGACTGTAGAGCGCACAGAATCGGCTTTTACAATGAGCACATTTGACAAAGCAATCATAAGACCTGGATGGTATCTTCTGAGAAATGGTTTATGACACACAAACTGCAAATTCCAGGCGGAGCAGTAGGCCACCCACATAGGACATCTGTCAAGTGCGGAGACCACGACAGGGTTCGGACATCACGGACCCCTAAACATCTTTGCACACCAATCAATACAAGTGAGCTGGGGAAAGGGGAACAAAAGGCAGAGAGATTTGGATGTTTCTTCTGTGGCAGAAACCACTTTGTGAAGCAGCTATTTTACAAGAAAATGAATTTCTCGGGAGATCCTGTGTTGATATCATCTCCGGCGTTCAGCTTTAGTAATTTGGGGGGTTGGGGAGGTGATCATTTGATTTCTGTGCAAAATAAACGTAGTCTCTGTTGCAACAGCAGCTTGTCCAACCGCATCCTACCCTCTCCTGCTGCCTGTGATTTGGAAGGAACCAAGAGGATACCCCTTATGTCTCTCGATTGCTAAGAGTGTTCGGTTGCCTTACTCACTTAATGAGTCCCTGCACCTGGAGTAGCTGTGGCTCATTTCTGAACAAAGCATTCGGTATAGCCCATGTATTTGAGCCAAACGTCCCTCTTGGGGCATATATCTGAGCCTGAACATTTAAGAGGGAGCATCCGGTTGGGTGAAGGATGTAACTCCCTTGGTTGGGGTGAGACTGCCCTCAGTCTCTCCCCGTCCAGCTTTCTTCTTTCTAGAGAGGATTGCGCCCGTCCAGCTTTCCATATTGCGATGGTAGCGACATTCTCTCCAGACTTGGGAACAGTCTTCAGGATTAACTGCTGAAGGCACAGTGCTAATTTGGAGCATAGAGAGACGGCTAACCAGTTCCCCGCTCTAAACCCCACCAGCAGGTGGCGGTGGCGGGACCCGGTCCAGGGCAGCAATGGGGGGGGGGGGGGGCAATCCAGAAGCACTGCCTACTTCAGAGGCTCCGTGTTGCCCACTCAGCCTTGCCTCTCAGGTCTGAAACCTTACGGGATATAAAGGGTTTCCACGGGGCGCTCCCACAGCGGCGGTTGCTGGCCAGTCCTCCTCCTGAAAGACATCTGTGAGTGACTAACGTTTCATCCTGTCAGGTGCGCTCTGTCCCCATCCATCTCTCAGTCTCTCCTGCTGCTGCCAGATAATTAGTTGGTATTCAATAATGCTGCCTTTGTTAAATGCCTGCTGAATGAGGTAAGGCTGTAGGATAGTGGCCAATGCCTACACACACACACACACACACACACACACACACACACATGCACGCGCACGCGAACATACTCAGGATGTCTTCTCAGCCATGAGTTTTATTCATTTGTTCATCTTTTAAAGACTACAGTGACAACAAAATTGAGCTAGGAAAGCTCGCTTTATTCTATGTCGCCGCATCGGCCGTGCTGCCCCATGTCGGCATGACTGGTGTAAAATCTGTGCAGAAGACTGCCCGCCCGTGTGTGCCCCACTGGCTTGCTATTCCTACTCGTGTGTGGCAGCAAGAGCCCAGGACTTGCCATCGAGCAGACCGGAGTCCACACACGGGCTCCACCACTGATGTGAATAATCGGCTACATCCCTATCCCTTACGTCCAGCATGTGTTTCTTGAGCACCTACTAAGTGGCACTCACTGGACGACTTGGAATCTGTCAATGACACGAACAAGGATCTCTGCCCTCGTGGGGCTTATTTCTCGCAAGAAAGGATAAACAACACACAGAATGAAAAAGGAAATACTAGGGTAGGAAGTGGGAAGTGCTGTGCGAAAGGGCAGAGACCAGGTCAAGGCGGGTAGACTCACTGAGTGATGGAGTATCAGCTTGCAGCACTCGATGGGGGAGTCAGCACAACTTCCAAGAGCACAGACCTGAAGATAAGAGAGTTAGATGAGCGGAATACCTCCAGGAAGAGTGTTCCAGGCAGAGGGCACAGCTAGAGCAAAGGTCCTGAGGCTGGAGCATGCCTGGTGAGTTTGAGGAAAAGGAAGGAAGCAGGAGCGCTGCGTGGGGAGGGGGAGGGGGAGGGGGAGGGGGAGGGGGAGGGGGAGGGAGAAGAAGATAGGAGGTTGGGGGGTAACAGAAGGGTGGGATGAGCTTGGTCGTTGGAGACAAAGGGTAGGGTGTTGGCTTTACGGTAGTGGTGGGGGCAGTCATCGCCGGACTTTAAGCAGAGCCATCAGGTGACCCGATCTGGGTTCTAAATGAGTCACCCAGGCTGAAGCCCGGAGGCCAGCCTGCAGGGGGCAGAATCTGGGAGAGATAATGGGCGGGGCCAGGCCGGCAGCAGTGACGGGAGAGAAGGGGTTGAACTCTGGATGTGTTTTGAAAGTAGCGCACCAACACGACTTCCAGATGGACTGGACGCGGGGCGTGAGAGACAGGGGGCGTCTCCAAAGTTTTCGGCCTTGCGCACCTGTGAGAGTGTAGCGGCCATCAACTGAGCCACTGTTTTGTGAGAACTCAGTGGAGAGCGTGTCCCACAGAGACTGGCGCGCAGTGGGCTCTTTCCTGAATGTTCCTTTCCTAAGAGCGACTGAGTCACTCTGCTCCCGCCTCCTCACACTGCCTCCCCGGGGGCCAGCGACCGCCCCTGCGTGTGTCTTTCGCTGGGGGCCGGTGGAGCCGGGCACACGCTGAGGGTTCAAGAGAAGCATTTCGAAAGGGCTTGGAGCAGAGTAAATGCTCAGCAAATGTCGGTTTCCATGAAACAGAACGTAGCAGGTTGTTGGCCAGTTGGGCGTGAGTGATTGGTCTCCACCCCCCCGCCCAAGTCACTGCACCAGGATCAAGGCCAGGTGTTTATTGTTTATTTTTCAAGTGTTTATGTATTTATTTTGAGGCCGAGAGAGAGCAAGCGGCGGTGGGGCAGAGAGAGGGAAGGAGAGAGACTCCCCAGCAGGCTCTGCACCATTGACACGGAGCCTGACGTGCGGCTCGCGCCCCCAGACCGTGAGATCATGACCTGAGCCGATACCGAGAGTCGAACGCTTAACCGACTGAGCCACCCAGGCGCCCCTCGAGGCCAGGTTTTCAAGCAGTGTCAGCAGACCCATCCCGACCCTGTGTGACCCCATCCAGTACTCACCGCCCAGCGCTGTGCTCATTCCCAGCAACCGTGTGCTAACCTCACCGCGCGTACGTGGCCGCGGAACGTGGTCACACGCCCCCTGTCCCCTAGAAGGCTCCCCTTCCCTTCCCGCTTCCTACAGACCACGTGCCGCCTTCCCAGCAAAGCTGTCTTCACCCCACCAGTCGTGTTGCCGCTGGGATGTGCGGTGCACGTGTATGTGCCCTCACTTCTCACACATCACAGGGCAGGGACGCTGTTTAAAGTATTTCACAGTCGGTATGGCCCAGACGTGGACCCGTCCGGCCGGACCCCAGCCACAGCCAGCCTGCACACGACAGCCCGGCACCGGCCTTCCCTTCGCACGCCGTGTCCACGCATCGCCTTGCCCGCTTCCTCCTAAGGTCCCACCGGCTCTCAGACCACCTCTCAATTACTTCCAAACCCCAAAACGGTGTCTGCCGTCCAGACTCCCTGTAGGTATTTCCCGAATAAACAGTCACAGGGAGGAGAGGAGCAAAGGCCCTGGCGTCCACTGAAACGCCCGGATCAAAGGACCCCTCCCCCCACCTTGCTCCCGGCTGTAGGAAGGCCACGTCCCCGGCCTCTCTCCTTCCTCTTGCAATAAAAGACACTCATATTGGAGCCGAAGGTGTCTCCCCGAAAGCAAGTTTTCACAAGTGGCGAGGCCAAAACCCACCACATCCTCCTCCTCTGCCATCCGTTCCAGAGAGTGCACTTGGCCTTGGATGCCCAGTGGGGCACACGTTTGACGGGATGGAGGCGGTTTGGATTTACTGCTTCCGGCTCCGCTCGGCTTTGGCAACTTCCGCTGCCCGCTTTCCCTCGCTCGAACACTCACCTTTTCTAGCCCGAACTTAAAAGTGGGTTTTAGAAATTTATTCCCTCTCCGTCAGGAAAAACAAGCTCCAAACGGGCCAAAGTAAATTGGCTGGGCATTTAAATAAATGATTATTTTTCCTAAGTGGCCTCTCATACGTAGCCAATGTCCATGATTTTAGCCAAAAAATAAATAGAGGGAAAGTGAGAAAAATTAGATTAAAGAGGGTTGGACAATCTACATAGAATTCTCCACAGTTCAGGCTGGGAGAGGCCTTGGAGATCAGCTACCTCCAGGTTTCTCAAACGGTGTTCCAAAGAGCCCTAGGCGGCCCATCGGGTTGAAAGGAGGAGGAGAGCAGGTGGGGGCCCCAGGCCCCCATCACCTCTCCAGCCAGCTTCACTACGGTTCTACATGTTTTGCATGGCAGGTGACTTAAATAGAGCGTTTGGGGGTTAAAAGTGCCTGCCAATCACTGTTGCAAGCCCAAGCTGCACCTTTTACCGACAAGGAGAACAGGGTGAGAGGTGAATCAGCCTGCCTGGGCTCTCAGAGCAAATCGCTGTTGGGGTTAGAACTCCATTTCCAGTCTTCTGATTCAGGTACTTTTCCCTCGGTGCCTGACAGCCTCCCAGCACCACATTGCCTGTGGTCATTTGCCAGGGGCTCTGCCCTCACCCCCTGCTGCTCCCGGTGGCCGAAGGGTGGCATCCTCCCAGAGCCTCTGGTCACGAAGGAGGGAGTGACAGTTCCAGGGGTGGGTAAAGATCCAAGCAGGACCAACCAGAGTCCTCTCTGGAGCCATGGCAGTGACACGGAGAGAGAGGAAATGTCTATCCTGAGACTGAGGGCATTAAGAGCCCATGGGACGTGGGGCTGTTGGAGGCCCTGTTATGATCATGGAGAAGGGTTTGTCTGAGAAGGGACCCAAGACAGAGACAAGCACATTAGAGAGTGAAGAGAGAGAGCAGATTCCTGAAGGCATCATTTGAACCCTTGGACCCAGGCGTATCCAAAGCTTGTGTGACCTCTGTGCTTCTCAGTCCTGTGAGCCAATAAGTTTTCCTCTTTTTGCTTAAATTATTTGATTTAGTTCCTTTAAAAAAATTTTTTTTAATATTTATTTATTTTTGAGAGACAGAGACAGAGCATGAGCAGGGGAGGGATAGAGAGAGAGGCAGACACAGAATCCGAAGCAGGCTCCAGGTTCCAAGCTGTCAGCACAGAGCCCAATGCGGGGCTCGAGCCCACGAACCATAAGATCACGACCTGAGCCGAAGTCTGGCACTTGACCGACAGAGCCACCCAGGGGCCCCAGTTTGATTTCGTTTCTATCTCTTGTTGCAGGAAAGTGTCCTAACGTGCCCAAAAGTAAGTTTTATTTATAGAGCATTTGATGCTATTATCAAATTCTTTCCATTACCCTAAGTCACAGAGGGGAATGGGGCCATATTTCCTCATTATAGAATGGCATCACCTCCATCCTGGCCAAAAGCTGACCACAAGGACACAAGAAACTCAGGATGCCACAACATGCCAGGGAGACTTGTTTGCTCAACAGATATTCTCTGAGAGCCCTCTAAGTGCAATTCCAGCTTCTCACACCCTTGATGTGAACCCCCAGTCTAGCCGGCAGGAAGGTGGAACAGGAAAAGGATGGGCTTTGGACGTACTGGACTTGAGATTGTGTTTGACGTCTTGCCTTCCAGGTGCCACCATCACAATAGAGGGAAGAATGCACATGTATCAATCAAGGTCTAACCAGAAAAACAGGGAACAGCCTCATGGGTTGACAACAGAGTGAATTCATTCAGGGAATTGGTTATGTAGGTGACGGAGGAGGGGAAGCACCAAGTGAGATGGTGAGGCACCCCAGAGGTTAGTAATGTCGGAATCCGCGGCCACCTCTAGGGCTGGAAGGACATTTTGTGAGGTGGTGATAGGGGTCACCTGATAGAAGCTGCGACCATCGCGGGCATGTCTAGTGGGAACTACAGACGAGGAGGCTCAGCTCTCACTGGAAACCACGTAGGTGTAGACAGAAGACAAGTAAGGAAAGTAGGAATGCACTGGCTTCTTCTTTTTCCCACCTCCTTCAAGCAAGAAGCAGAATATGCTCACCATGATGCATCGTAGGTAGAAATACACAGGGGGAGACATGATGACCGCCCTGGATTTATTTCCTGCTTTCCACAGGGTGGAAGCTGAAATGGTGTTTCAACCAAAAACCTAGGCAAGGTCGTGATTTGGAGGCTTCTTCAGGCTTTGCTAATTTGGGGAGACGGAAGGTTGTGTTCTCCTCTTCTCCCTTTACTTTCACACTGAGCGGACACTTGCCACTGAATCCCATCAGCCACGTGTGGAAACAAACAGTGGGTGTTGGGAGCCACCACACCTCAGAAGCAACCGACCTAGGCTTTTGTTCGTCTCCTGTTGTGGTCTAGATGGGCAGGGCCCTGGTGGTTTTCATCAGGCCAGCTGAAGGAACAAACGTTTATCTGTCAGCCCACCTTGGAAGTGCACGGTCCTGAGCCTGTTGATGTGTAGTTAAGAGAGAGACAGCTCATTCATGGAAACCAGCTCCATTGACAAATTCCAAAAAAGAGGCCAAAACTTCCCGAAGCTCTTAGGTCATCTTCTCTGCCTTGTTTTGTTTCTCTGTGGAAAGTGACAAGCTAAGAAAGCCAGCAGGTCGTTGAGTGAAGTTACTCATTTATTGGGCTTTTGTTTGGTCCAGCCCCAATTGGTTACAATTTGCTTCTCAGAAGCGTCAGAGTCTGACAAGGAAACACAGCCTAGTCCTTGTTGATACTGGGAGGGTCTGCAGTTCATCAAGTGGAAAATTGGGATTTAATGGGAAATGAGTCTTAGGGAGGAGGAATTGAGACATCTACTTGTGTTTTATGTGTTGTAAAGTGTTGTGTGACTTCTAACTGTTTAATTATGGTGCTATTCACTCACCAAACATTTGTTGAGTAATCTGTGTGTCTTCATAGCTTTTCCTCAGAAAACAAAACTGAGCCGGGGGGGTGGGGCAAAACCATGAAGATAGTAAGGATCTTAGGATGTAACATCCTGTAAGGATGAGAGATTCCCCTTTAGTATTTGCTCTTTTCAAGAGACCACTAAAGCCTAAGCAGGTTTTGTTTTGTTTTGTTTTGTATTGTATTTTTTTAGAATTGTCAAGTTTTAGGTGAAGGAGAAGATGTTTTACTAATTCAGCCCTACAGGAGGATGATGTTACACAGTGGAGAAAGTTCAGACTCTGGAGATAGAATCGGATTTGATTCCTGACTCTTTTACGTACCAG
This sequence comes from Prionailurus bengalensis, assembly GCF_016509475.1. Classification (NCBI taxonomy): domain Eukaryota; kingdom Metazoa; phylum Chordata; class Mammalia; order Carnivora; family Felidae; genus Prionailurus; species Prionailurus bengalensis. The sequence goes on from NC_057359.1 coordinate 7,664,515, forward strand.
CTGCTTGGACATAGGGGACCCACCTTCTTTCTGAATCTCAAGTTTCTCATCAAAAGGGTGAGCATCACAATGACCACCACGTAAGAACAGAAGTAAAGAAATCACTAAATTTTTAACACTCGGTGGGGCATATAATAAGGGTTCGCATGACTGTCATTCCAACGTACCCACTATCCACAGACCCACGTGTCTCTTTGTCAAAGCGAGCCCACCTTATTCATCTATGCTCCAATGCCACAGCTTTCTCTTGTCTCTCTCTTAGCGCCTTTCGTTTAGGCTGGTGAAGCACACATGCGTCCTCTCTGGTAAGACCCCTAGCTCCGGACATTGTGTAATCTCTCTCCACCCATCTCCCATCCCCAAGTAACCTACACCACTGCGCTGTCCTTGGTTTGTGTAACCACACCTGGTATAGTGCCCAGCACAGAGTAAATTCTCAGCAAGTCCGTGTTGAATGAGTGAACGTATGATCTGGCTAATCTGACAAATGAAATCATGGGGCCACGTGCAAATTTGCCACCAGTCCTAGGTACCTTGTATGTATTTTAAAATGGGACCTTGGAAGCGATTGTAAATAACCCAAAGTGGGGGGTTGCTCGTGCGAGAATCATGGGGGTTCTCACATTAGAATGTGAGGAGAGCAAATGGGATAGATCCTTCTGGGGGGAGTACCTTGGCGTATCGCTCAAATCATACCCGGGATTGCACTCTGACAGCCTCTGTGAGGCATTCACTGTTCTTTGCATTTATCATAGGAAGTATCGAATTGGGTGGTTTGAAGGATTTTTGGGTAATTACCAGGCATGGCTTTTATGCTTTTAAAAGCACTGCATAAAAATTGTTTCTAATGCCTGAGCGTCCCACCTCTAACACAGACCTACAGGAGGACGCACACGGCTACAAATTATTTGGGAGGCAGTGGCGAAGGAGGTGCATAGTCCTCCTCATAAAAATGGACCGTAGCCCGCGCCCATGTGACACCGTGCTCACGTGCCCAAATGTCTTAATTTGGCCACATCCACACCAGCTCTGAGGAGGAGAGCTACCCAACTGCAGACAGGACCCAAATAATCAGAGTTGTCCTAAGCATTCCTCCTAGAGGAAAATAAACTGTCGATTCTTCGGTATTTCCTACAATGTTGAATTTGGGAAATAATCTTTGTTGCATACAGTTTCTGAATTACGTATCATTTTCATATGTATTTTACCCCCCCCCCAAAATAGACAAGGTAAGGTTTGATGGTTTTTCCTCCCTTGCACCCCCCCCTTTTCCACCCTGCCCTGTGCTTGGAGGGGATGAGACTGACCCTCCAGACTGCATCACCCAGGTGCCCTTGATTCTAGCTCCCAGTTGGGTCCAACCAAGGGAAAGCACCACCATGAGCTTGGAGGACAGAGGAGAGAGTCAGGGTACTTCTTCCCCTGCTGCATTTCGGAAGTGTGCTTTGTTCTGACCGTCACTGCATCTCTAAGTCTCCACCTCCGGTCCAGAAGCTTCTCTTTATAGCTCCAGTTTTCGTCAGACTCCAGGAACAGTTCTTTCCGCTTCCCCCATTAGGACTCGGCGGTAATGGCTTCTCACTGTTGGAAATTGCTACGTGCCCCAACACTCCCTGTTGGTTTCCTTAATCCTCCTCGTACCTGTGTAAAGACTCTAGTAATTAGTTGTCTTCAAAATCCAAGCTGAGTGCACCTTTTGTTTCTCGTCGGGACCCCACGTCATGCAGGTAATTGTGACATGACATAAAATTCCCAGGGTGCCTTACGGAAGAACACCCAACTTCTAATATAGAGGAGCCAGGAACTGGCCTCACAACTTGAAACTCGACACCCTCATCGAGTCACCTCAGGGAGGATAGAAAATGTCTTAGAATAACAATGCCCTCTTGTGTCCTTAGCTGTTTCTTAGAAAGTACCTCAACCTCACAGTGTTGTACCAAGACCACATTTATAAAAATTCATCCATTCATTCAACATTCAATATACATGTATTCATTGCCTACTTTGGGGAAGAACTTGGCAATTTGGGACAAGTGAGACATGGTTCCTGTCTTTGAGGAAATGTGTCATTCTGGCAGGCGAAAATAGACGAAATCAATGAATCCTTGAACTGATTCTTGAGGAACAATGGGTGCGTTCACTAAACGGAAGTCAGAGACAGAATTCTGTGCAGAAGGAGCAATTTAACAATGGTTGGAAAAGGAGAGAGAAGTAACCCAATTGTTCAGGGAACTTCAAAATGCCTATTCTACCTACAATGTTAAAGGAAAGGGGAAGGAAAGGGGACAAGACCAAAGGGTTGGCTCACAAGAGTTGAGAAGGGGCTAGAGCATAGAGGGCCTTGGGTTCCCTGCCTGGGAGCTCACGGTTCATGTTTAGGGTGGTGTACCCCTGAGGACTTTAAAATTGGGAAGTGGCACGATTAGATTAATAACACTCTAGAGTAATCTGATGTCATCATAAATGCTAGATTAGAGGGAGCCATAACTAGAGACTCGCAGATCAATGAGATAGTACAAGAGTATTGTGTTTATGTAGACTTGAGAAGGCTGCAGGTCGCTGGTAGCTGAGTGGGTGGGAAAGGGAACAAACCCAAGAGGTGGCACATGTATCAGGGTGTCATTTGAATGGGAAAATCTTAATAGAAAGGATTATTATCTAGGGGTGCCAGGCTGGCTCAGCTGGGAGAGCATGTGACTCTTGAACTTGGGGGTATGAGTTCAAGCCCCATATTGGAGGTAAAGTTAAAAATAGTGAAAAAAAGAAAAAATAAAGCGGGGGAGCACCTGGGTGGCTCAGTTGGTTGAGCGTCCGACACTTGATTTCGATTCAGGTCATGATCCCAGGGTCGTGGGATCAGGCCCCATGTTGGGCTCCATGCTGAGCCTGGAGGCTGCTTAGGATTCTCTGTCTCCCTGTGCCCCTCTCCCTGACTTGCATTTTGTCTGTCTAAAATAATAAAGTATAGAGCACCCTTTACTAATAAGTAAAGTTAGCTAATAAAAAATCATTGTTATCTATAAAAAGAGATGGAGGTAATGGGGAATTGGCTAGTAAGAAGTAAGGAGACCTGGAAAGAATGGAGGAATAGCAGATATAAGCAACAGCCACATCCCTAGGGCTGAGGTCAAATGCCTGAGAAAGGGAAAAACAGATCTGATTAACAAATCAAAATTGCAATTTAAAAAAGTTAACAAAATAGACCACTAGCTAAGTGGATCAAGAAAAGAAAGAGTAAGGAACGCCTGGGTGGGCCGGTTGAGCGTCCGACTTCGGCTCAGGTCATGATCTCACGATCTGTGAGTTGGAGCCGCGTGCCAGGCTCTGTGCTGACAGCCCGGAGCCTGGAGCCTGCTTCGGATTCTGGGTCTCCCTCTCTCTTCTGCCCCTCCCCAGCTTGTGTGCCCACTTGCTCTCAAAAAATAAATAAACATTAAAAACAACAACAACAACAACAAAGAAAGAAAAAGCACAAACATACAAATTAAAATGATGGGGGAAGCAGAAAAAATTAAAAACAATGATAAGATACTGCAGATCTCTATGCAATTCAATTTGGAAACCTAGATGAAGTGGATAATTTCTAAGAAAATCCAGAATATTCAAATTCGATGCCATTGGAATTTGAAAGTTCAAACATACTCATTTCTATGGAAGAAACAGTGTTTATAAGAAACTAACCCACAACAAAAAATGTTGCCATGCTCAGCGGGATTCGTAAGTGATTTCTACCAAATCTTCAAGATGAGATTGTCCCAATGTTCTATAAATTTTGAGGAACACTGAAAACATAGAAGCAATTCCTGATGCCTTTTTTGAAGCAAGTACATCATTATACATAAACTAGATAAAGACGATACAAAGAAAGAAAACTAGAGACCAGTATCACTCATAAATATTAATGCAGAAATTCTAAACAAAAAAAAATCCCAATCTAGAGGAGATGGAAGAAAATTTGTTGAATTCAGTCTTTATAGGGGAATGAGAAAAATTAAAGGAATAAACAAACACATTATTAAAAACATAATCCAATACTACGTTAAATAAAATGATGTCATATGACCAATATATATATTCAAGGGATGCACTATTTCTGTTGATGCTGAGAAGGCCTGTGGCTACATGCATCTCCCATTCATGATGAAAAAAACTCATGGAAATAGGAAATGAGGGCTGCCTTCTCAATATGATAAAATATATATACCTTAGTCCTAAAGCTAATATTCTCTTTAAAGAGGGAATATTGGAGGTATTTTCACCAAGATTGGGAAAGAGGCAAGAATCAAACATCACACTAAATGTGTTAGCTAATGCAATTAGACAAGAGACACCAATCAGAGGCCTAAGGATGGGAAAAGAAGTAAAACTATGTCTATTTGAAGACAACGGGATAGTTTTCTTTGAAAAAATGCAGAGAATCAATGATAAAGCCAACTCAAACAATAAAAGAATTCATTGAAGTAGCAGGATATAAAGATTAAATGCTTAGGGGCACCTGGCTGGTTCAGACAATAGAGCATGTGACTCTTGGTCTGGGGTCGTGAGCTTACTACATTGGGCATAGAGCTTACTTTAAAAATGAATGAATGGGAGCGCCTGGGTGGCGCAGTCGGTTAAGCGTCCGACTTCAGCCAGGTCACAATCTCGCGGTCCGTGAGTTCGAGCCCCGCGTCGGGCTCTGGGCTGATGGCTCAGAGCCTGGAGCCTGTTTCCGATTCTGTGTCTCCCTCTCTCTCTGCCCCTCCCCCGTTCATGCTCTGTCTCTCTCTGTCCCAAAAATAAATAAACGTTAAAAAAATTTTTTTTAAATAAAAAAAAAAATGAATGAATGAATGAATGAATGAAGGCAGGCAAACTGCTTTAAAGAAAAAAAGAAAGATAAAATGCTCAGCAATACATTTAACCAGAAATGGGCAAAACCTATACAGTGACAACTTTGAAACAGTCTCGAAAGACACAAAAGCAGATTTGAACAACTAGAAATCTATTCCCTGTTCTTGGCTAGGATGATACCATTCAAAAGATATCAGTTTCCCCTAAGTTTATAAATTCACTGCAACTCCAAAAAAAAAAAAAAATACCAAGAAACTCTTTTTAAGTTGATACTGAAGTTCACATAGAAAAACAGACACGTGAGAATCACTGGGGACCGCTGAAGAAGAACACCTACGAGGGAGGACTAGAACTATGAGACATTAACTTGTAATGTAAGGCTCCTTTAATGACAATAGTGCGGTATGACACGGGATAGACAAACACTATAGACCAGTGGGACAGAATAGAAAGCTCAGAGTTCGGCCCAAATACATACGGAATCTCGCTGTACTATGTTTGAAACTCTTCTGTAAGCCTCAAGATAGTTCAAAAAACAAAATTAAAACCATACGAACACCATTAGTCATTAGGTAAATGCAAATCAAACCCACAATGAGGTATCACTTCCCACTAGGACGGCAGCAATCAAAAAGAAAATAGCAAATGTTGGGGAGAATGGGAAGTCATTGGAATTCTCACACATTACCAGTGGGAAAACTGCTGTGGAAAACAGTTTGGCATTTCCTCAGGAAAGTTAAACGTAGAATTACTATATGACCTAGCAGTTCCGCTCCTAGGTATATGCCTAAGAAAATTGAAGACAAACGTTCGCACAAATACTTGAACATGAATGTTGATAGCAGCTTTACTCATACTAGCCCAAAAGTGGGCACAACCCAAATGTCCATCAACTGCATAAACAAAAATGTACACCAAAAACATGTGGTGTATCCATACAATGAAATATTCAGCCACATTCTTTTTTAAAAAAATGAGGTGCCTGTTACATGCTACAGCATGGATGAAACTTGAAAACATGCTAAATGAAGGAAGCCAAGGGGAGTCTAGGTGGCTCAGTTGGGCATCCAACCATGATCTCACTGTTGGCGAGTTTGAGCCCTGCATCGATTGAGCTCTGTGAGGCCAACATGGAGCCTGAAACCTGCTTCAGATTCTGTGTCTCCCTCTCTCTCTCTGTCCCTCCCCTGCTCGTACTCTGTCTCTTTCAGAAAACAAATAAACATTAAAAGAAGAAGAGGAGGAGGAGGAGGAGGAGGAGGAAGAAGAAGAAGAAGAAGAAGAAGATGACGTCATCAGACACAAGCAGGGTGCCATATTGTGTGAATAGGCAAATCTAGAGAGACAGAAAGTATACTAGTGGCGGTCAGGGCATGGAGGAATGGGGGGCAGTTGGGATTGCGAACAGTCTCAGGGGTTCTTTTGGGGGTCAAGGACATGTCACAGAATTACATAATAATGGTTGCACAGCATTGTGAATATACTGAAAAACCGTAGAATGGTTAGACTTTAAAATGGTAAATTTCATGTTATGTCCATTTTATCTCAGTAAAAAAAGGTTGCATTGAAAACCTCCATACACTGGAACTAAAACTAGAAAGAAAAAAAATAAAGGCACCTCCAGACACACTAAAAACATGATGACAAAAAGCAAAGAAAAACTCTGGAAAGGGGCAAGTTCCACTGGCACAGAGCAGGCACTGTGGGCTGGACCTGGAAAAGAAAGGGGATTATAAGCTGACCCAAGACCCAGTCCACCCCATTGGCTCCTCAGCTTCCTTGGTGCTCTCGCCACATTTGTACTCCCATGCATTCTGAAAACAGAAAGTTCTACGCAAATCTGAATGATTTCACAGGATCAGCTTGCCTTCTTATCTCTTTTCCCCTCTTTTCTCCCCGAAAACGACTCCATTTGAATTCCACGTTCTTTGGGGATCCCAAAGGTGGCTTTCCATTACTGCCACCACGGAAGAGGAAAGGAATGGGGATTATATGGGGCTTTTCTATCTTTAGTGAAGCCAGAGTCAAATAGAAGCGTGAAAGCAAATGAAATAGGTAGTATGGGTGAGAGAGCCTGAGAAATCCTTGAATTTTTTCTATATTTAACTTTCCTGGGCTTCAACTCTCCTGGGCTCTGAGTAAAAAGGGAAAATAGGAATGAGAAGGCTGCTTATTTCTCTCAATTTCGTTTTGTGTTTTGTTTGTTTTTTTTTTTTCTTATTTCTCATATCTATGGACTAAGCCTTCTTCGGCAAAGCCAGACTGTGGAGGAGTGGCAGAGAACCCAGTGGCTTTAGATGGAAATTTCTAGAATGTGGTGTTACATATAATTTTTTCCTACACGTTGACTGGCTTGAAGATTGTTACTTTGGAAACATTGGTCCTTTAAATCTTTATTGTCATGTTTGGTGTTGCCATTTCTCTGAGAAGCCCATTGGTATACAGGCCTGAGTGACTCCTTCACACTGTGAGTGATGCTTTATGCCAGAGCACATAGTGAGGTCTGTTGTCTCACTCCACATGAAGCCCCTTAAAAGATTGTATTCATCTCAGGGTATATCAAGTTGTGAGTGTTCTCATAAGAGAGGGTCCCTTTTTCTTGGGGCGGGGTACCAAAACAGATGACTGTGGCACACGGTGCTCCCCCCCAAACTGCCAGTGAAACAGCCATCTTGTCTCCATTCCACGGACAACATCCTAGGCCTTGCAAAATGCGGACGCGCCGATAATCTTCATTCAGCATTGGCTTCAGCTGTGAAGGCATTTAGCCATTTCACACAATAACAACCACCTAGGGGTGCTCTCTTTCCAAACGGGTAAATTCAAGTGATTTGGTTTTTCGTTAGCCCTTCTATAGTTAAGGGAATGCAATCTATTCGAACATCTTGAGGTGAATTTTTCAACTGTAGTTTTGTGTGGACAGGAATTGGGTGAGTGGAAGAATGAGGAATTATAAGCATTCAATTTCTATTTGACCAGTATCTTTAATTAACTGGAACTTCTTTTCTCTCTCTCTCTCTCTTTTTTCTCTTCTTTCTTTCTTTCTTTCTTTCTTTCTTTCTTTCTTTCTTTCTTTCTTTCTCCCTTCTTCCTTCCTTCCTTCCTTCCTTCCTTCACTTCTTTCTTTCTTCTTTCTTTCTTTCTTTCTTTCTTTCTTTCTCATTCTCTCTCTCTCTCTCTCTCTCTCTCTCTCTCTCCTTCCCTCCCTTCCTTCCTTAGGCAGTGATACTTTAAGAACTCATGTTGAGGATGTTAAAACAATTTCCAGGTCATTTCTTTAAATTGATTTGCCTTCTAAGTCTCTACTCCTATGGAAATGGAACTGATGGTCAAAAAGATAACACTAACTAGGAAATCTCCAGTTACCAAAAGAATTAACTGTGGTACTTCTGTGCTGAATAAGCCACGAAAGAGGAATAAAGCATGTATAAAGACTTTTCAGGGAATGTTCGCAAAATTTTAAATGCGAAGTTTAATTAATTACATGATTCACTGGGCCACCTGGCTGGCTCAGTCGATGGAGCCTGCAACTCTTGATCTTGGGGTTGTGAGCTCAAGCCTCACGTTGGGTATAGACAGTACTTAGAAACCAGCCAACGAATCAATAAATAAAATACAACAGTTAAAAAAAATCACATAATTCAGTTGATCTGGGCCATAAACTTCCTGCGTAATTGAAGACTTTATGAGAATTCATATCGAAAGTTGCATATATACATGCCCTGTTGAAAAATTCTAGAAGTATTTGTTTGACTATAAAATGCTTACCTTAAAAATGTGGCATGTAAGTGACTTTTTTTCCCCCCGGTGAAAACACTTCCTCAAAGACCGTATTCTGTTTCCATCTGGAAGCATTATTTGGCCCTTGCTTTGTTTAAGAGAATCTCGCCCTGGCGTCCCTGAATATGCCACCGTTTGACTTCCACTGGCCCAAATCCATGGATTAGGAGGCCCCTCTGGGGAGCGAGTGAGGCAAGTGGGGGCATGAGGGACACAAGGCGTGCAATATCCAATTCCCACCACCAAGCCCCTGGCACAGACTTTGTCTCACCGGCTTTGTGATTAATCATGCCCCTTCACCTACTCTTTATTTACATTTGACAGGGTCCCACTGAACAGAAAATAGCCAACGTCGTGCAAGAAGCAAACTTGGCAGAGTCCTTCAATTAGAAGGTAATGATTAAATTCATTTGGTATTCTTTGTGCCATAATGACATTATTTATAAGGAATTCTTTTGGCGGTAATGTGACTGCCTTTTACACTTCCAGCAACATTTCTCATCCATTATCACTAAATAATCTTGAGTTCTTGCAAATCCCTCAGCAAAGGCTTCTTATAAAAGAACTTAAAAAGGAATAAATCCTCTGAGATATTACAGGATTCTCGCTGTGTGCCTCCCACAGACTTGCATGGGAATCGCTCAGCTTAAACCCCATATATTGCTTTGAAGATCCAATCCGTGTTCCTGTAATTCAGGCGTGTAAAAAAAAAAAAAAAAGAAAAGAAAAGAAAAGAGAGAAAGAAAGACAGCCATAAATATTTGTAACGGAGCTAACGTCTGCATTGGTTTGCAATATTTTTGGTAAGGTAAAGGGGGAGAGAGTGAAAAGTCTGATGGTTATTTGCAGCCCTTTTTCGGTCGTGGCGGGGGGCGCATTTCAGTCCGTCTCTTAGGTGCAAGGAATTAGAATTCATTTTGGAGAACGCGGATGGGGAAAAATTGGAGGGCTGGGGTGGACATGGAAGTAATAAGATGAGAAATCAAATACTTTTTCGACCCCTACCTTTTCTTATCAAGAAGCCACTTATATATTTGCCCATAGGAGCCTCTGCAGTGTAGCCTTCCCCCCTCAAAGGGCATGTATGAGCGAACACCTGCCTCCCGCAGCTTTCCGCTGCTTTCGGCAGCTGCCAGAGATTTTCCCTTCCCAAGGTATGGCCTTGCAGCTGACAGATGAGTTACTTCCAGGACTGCAGTGTTCCTATTTTTAATCAGACTTGCAGGAAATGGTGGGGCATCTCTGTTGTATTTACTTGGCTTCAAAATGTTTCCTGCACGAACTTCTTTTTTTTTTCCAGCAGAGAAAATAAATTATAGGAGACGTTATCTGCGGACATCAAAAACTTTCTCTGCTGGGCGGTGGGCCCCTCTTTTTATTGTCTGTGACACGGGCCTCGGGTATTTAAAGTCCTGGGTCTTACACCATCGTTTTCTACATGTACATGCTTTTCTTTACTTCAGGAGTCACATAAATAGTCTAATAAGTGGAATTCTCACGAGTGTGTGTTGAATAGTAGCAAAGAGCCTTCTGCTCCAGCACTGTTGTGGTCAGAAAAGAATAAGGTCGTCTCTTCACTCCACCATGCTGAGTAAATTTCCAAGCCACCAAATGAAGGGTCAAGGTCAAGATGTTTAATTACTGTATTTTATCAGATCTAGAAGGCTTCTGGGAGAGAAAAAGAAACCCGCCAATTAACTCCGACACACCATGAATTGAATGAGTGATTTCAGAGATGTTTCAGTGTAACAAAAGCATGTGTCTTCAAATTGATGAGAAATAGTCATTAGTCCCCCCAAAATTATTTTTTCTGAGCATTTGGTCTGCCAGCCTCTGGATACTACAGCTGAGGTATGGAACGTGGCTCTGGGGTCAGGGAACTTAGGGTTCCTTTGAGGGAGATAAAAATATTGACTGTGGAACCACAAGACGGACAAGACAGAGAGCCTCCTGAACATAGTAGATGGGGCTAAAGTCTGTGAAGAGGGGAGTGGGGAGAAAATCCCACAGGAATGATATAGAGGACCAACAAAAGCTGAGTCTTAAGCATAGTCCCTTGCATAGAGCCGGCCATTCTGGGGAAAGACAAAGGTTTTGACAACTGCAGAAATGGTAGGCAATGATGTAGGAGGTCAGGCCATAGGAATCCAACTGCCTGGATTCAAGTCCCAGCTGAGCCACTTACTGACTGTATGGCTTTGGGCAATTTATCTTAACCCTCTCCTGTTTCAGTTGAAGAGAATTAAATTTGTGTACTGAGATTAGCACATTGCTTGACACACAATAGACAATCTGTAGGAAGTAACTCAGAACAATAGCGATGATGTATAAAGGGCCGAGTTGGCTGGACCAAGAAGACAGAGGTAAAGAGCCTAGAGGAGGGGGTGGCTTTAGGATAATACAGGGGTGGGGGGTGAAATTGCACTGGTCTCTTGACTACTACTCCTTAAACACAGCAGCATGGCAAAGTACCAGGGCCTTTGCACGCCTAGTTCCCTTTCCCTAAGTTGCCATCTGACTTGTTCCTTTGTATTTCCTGTTGGCTCCTGCTGAAATGTAATCTGATCAGAGAGCTCTTCTCTGACTACCCTACACAGAATGTTACCATCAAGTCTGCCCTGTCACTCTCATCTCCCTTACTGTACGTTTTTTAAAAAGCTCTTCCAACTGCCTATTATTTTATATGTATATTTATTTGGTTAAGGGTGTGGGGGCAGGATTGGGTAGTGTGTGTGTGTGTGTGTGTGTGTGTGTGTGTGTGTGTCTGTGTGTGTATGAGCATGAGTGGGAATGTGTATGTGTATTATCATTCTCTGGCAACTAGAATGGAAATTGTAAGAGAACAGGACTCAGATAAAAATAATAGGAAAGAACAAATCCTCAAGGCTAGAAGACTTGGAGACAACTGCATTGAAGCTGCATTGAAGCTTTTGCATAAGGATTATATTCAGCTGAAGGCAGTTAAGAAGCAAACACAGGAAGAATTCTCTGCCCTCCTCCTACCTGTCAAAGTGTAGGAAACAACTTTCCTGGTGAAGGTGTGCGGCGTCCCCTCTCCTGTACTGGGATAAAAACAACCCTCATCGCTGGGGACAGAAAGTCCACCCTGCGATGGGTCGGCACAAACAAACCTTACTTTAAAAAAACCCTTATCCCCCTTATTTTTCTCTGTATATTTACCTTCCCAAAATTTACCACCCATAGAAACCCAAATCCATTTTCCTTCGTCTTGTCACTTATCCGAAATTTAGCACCCTTTGTTAAAATGGTATATAAGCTCCCAAGAAGCTAAACTGTTCTTTCAGGTTGTCATTTCTTTTCTGTGAGGTTCCCTAGCATAACAAAGAATGTGACCTTTTTCTATGAATCTTTTGTCAGTTTAATTGACACACCCCAGCAACTGACCTAAGAGGGTAGAGGACAAGTTTTTCCCTTTCCTACAACATAGATAACATCCATGGATTCCACTGCCCAGGATACATAGTCTACAATTAATTGTATAGTCTAACAATTTAACAACTACAACAATAACAAAACCGTAGATCCCCCTTGAAGGCAGGGACTATGCCAGTTTTCTATAACCTCCGTGCCTGTTCGCATCCTATTCTGTGAGTGAAGGAAGAAGCATCTTTCTGGATAGGGATGCCTCCTTTGGAGAATGATACATTCTCCGGGCCCATTAATCAAAATCAGTGACACAGAGAGCTTGGGATCACTCATTGTGGTAGGCTGAATAATGGCCCCATGAGACATCCCGGTCCTAATCTCTGGGTCCTGTGAATGTTACCTCCTATGACAAAAGGGACCGTGCAGATGTGAGCAAATATAGGATTTTAAAAGGAGATTATCCTGGATTATCTGGAGTAAGCCTTAAATGTCATCACAAGTGTCCTTAGTTAGAGGTGGGAGGCAGAGGGAGATTTAATTACTGCAGAAGCAACCAATATAATGATGGCGGCAAGATGCTGCTGTGCTGGCTTTGGAGATGGGGGAAGAGGCCGACTGCTAAGAGATGCAAATGCAGCGCTAGAGAAAGGAAGGAAGGTAAAGGCATGGACTCTCCCCTAGAGCCTCCAGAGGAGTGTGTGGCCCTTGACTTTAGCCCAGTGAAACTGATTTCAGACTTCTGGTGTCCAGAACTATAGTGAATAACTGTGTGTTGCTTTAAGCCACGAGACTGGTGGTAATTTGTTACAGCAGCGATAGGAGACTAATACACTCCCGTGGTGTCTTTGTGATGCTTCGCAGACATCAGGGTCCCCCTGCTGTTTGTTCAGAGCAATTGCAGTTGAGAACAACAGATCTAGCAGAATCTCAGGAGGTCTCTAATTGTGTTTAGGCTCAGGATGGAATTTCTTTTACACTTGACTCCATCAAAATGTTAAGTCACTGGCTGTAAATGCCAATTCTCATTGCTTTTTGGCTCAGCCTTCTTGAGGAGGACCAAAGGCGGTGTAGAAACTGATGAGAATTCTCCGAGTACCTACCATGTGCCTGTATTTGAGGCATGAAGGAGCTTTTGACCATTTGATCTAACTTTTATCATACTGGTAAAGGAATTGGGATATGAAAGAACTTGTATGAAAAATAAAGAAATAAAACTTTGAAAACCAAATAACCTACATGTAAAAGGTATTTTTATTGCCTGACACTGTGTTGGGCCCATGTACAGTTTCAATAAATATGGTATTTAAATGACATAGTCCTTGTTTTTAAAAAGTTTACAGCCTAGGAGGAAATATTTGTATAGGAAAGACAAATAGATTTTCTAGATAATAAAATGTATTATAAAACTCTATTAAACCAATATGATCCAGTGTAGGAATGAATGGACAGAAAGAAATCTAGAATGTCATAAAACTCTAAGAATAGAATAAGAGTTTACTTTGTAATATAGGGAGCATTTCAAATAGTGGAGAAAGAATAGATGATTAAATAAATAACGATGATAAAATCAGCTAACATTTTTGGGGGAAAAGGCTTTTTTTTCCCTACCACACACCGTATACCAAAAGGAAGCCGGATTATAAATGGAAAAGCACATGGCATAATGAACTCATGGGAAAAAGCACAGGTTAATATTACCTTTCTTTTCATGTGCAAAGACATTTTTAAAAACGTTGCATAAAAAGAAATGGCATACATTTAAAACTTTTAAGTTCGGGGGTGCCTGGGTGGCTCAGCCTGTTAAGTGTCCAACTTTGGCTCAGGTAATGATCTTGCAGTTTGTGAGTTCGAGCCCCATACTGAGATCTTTGCTGACAGTGTGGAGCCTGCTTAGGATTCTCTCTCTCTCCATCTCTCATTCTGCCCCTCCCCCACTTATACACATGCGTGCTCGCTCTCTCTCTCTCTCTCAAAATAAATGAATAAACTTTAATAGGAAAAAAAAAAACCTTCATCGTTCCAAAGGTAACGAATCTGAGAAATAATTAGGGAATGTGAAAATACATAGCTTCAAGAGATTCATTGTAATGTATACTCTGTGTGTACGTATGTGTGTGTAAAAGTCTGGAAAGAAAATATTAGATTAACAGTATATTATACTAACTATAATTAACAGTATATGAAGAGTAGTTATATTCTGTTAGTAGAATTACAGTGGAGTTTGTATATCTGTCTATTCTCTCTATAGAGATAGATAGATAGATAGATAGATAGATAGATAGATAGATGATAGAGATGATAGATAGATAGATAGATACATACATACATATGTAGATTAGATAGATAATTAATTGTTTATCTGATAATTTAACTCCTAGTAACCACTCAACTCTCTCGTTCAATTTTCAGAGTAACAAACACATCTATTAACATGGATCAAGGTTATATGGTTTAATATCAAAACGAGTGCAGTGAACCCTGAAGGAGAGCAGGAACACTTTGGACTTCCCTGCCCCTTCCCCCGTTTATTGTGAGGGATTTCATTATTATTTTAAAGGCAGCATACTTCGAATGACTATACGTCTGCAGACAGATTATCCCTTCCTTCCTTCCTTCCTTTAGTCTACAAAATAAATCTCAAACGGTCTTGTGTTTAATGTTAGTAAACGTTACTTTGAGCGATCGAAAGGATTTTCGATGCTGACTTTAGAAACAATCCCTGTATAAATGCACCTCCACCGGGCAGGTGAGTTTTCTTTTATTTTTATAGAACTGATTGTAATAAGGAAACAAACCTACATTGCTTTTCTTTTGCTCTCGTTTACGACGTCAGGAGCGCCCAGCCCATTTTAAGTTACGGGGAGGGGATGGCGTTCCTTGTAAACTGGCCTTCAGATATTCCCTGGAGGGGTATGTGGATGAGGAGAGGAGAGGAACAATAGCTTTCCACTTGCTCCTGATTCTCTCTGGAGATTTAATGATGGTGCAAGCGTCTGCTTCTCTGCTCTGAATGTGAGGTAGGAATTGGGGAATGCAGGGTTGGGGACAGAAGGAGCAAGCGAGAAAGTCACCAGACACGCCCCCATAATTCCAGGAGCTGATTGTGGGAAGGTAGCCAAAAAAAGATTTGAACAAATACAAAAGATAGGAGGCTAGCCAACCTGGAGAAGGACAGAGCTTCTGGAGAAGGACAGAGCTAGAGGGACAGTGCTCAAAAGCCAAGAAGAACCTAGTGTCTAGTGTTCCTTTGGCAACTGTTTGGACCCAAAGGGTGAAAATCTTTGATTGCCAGAATAGGTGCCCATGGCCGTGAATCCCGTAGTGAGTGCAGGTGGGAAGTTGGTCCCCATTGGGCTCACTAGTTGCCTGAACATCAGAGGTTATGCCCGCGTGTGTCCATAAGCCTAGGCTTGGTCTTTGTCACGCTCCTGCGTATGTGTCCTTATGGTGTCACGAGAAATTGTGTCTGGGGGTGGGGGGTGAGGGTGAGAGAGAACTGGATCCCTACGTTGAGAGTGATGAGGGCACCAAACTGAATAGTGGAAACATCTGGGCTGGGGTATTTTTTTTTTGTAGCATATTTTATTTTATTTCATTTATTTATTTTTTAAAATATACTTTATTGTCACATTGGTTTCCATACAACACCCAGTGCTCATCCCAACAAGTGCCCTCCTCCCTGCCTATCACCCACTTTCCCCTCTCCTCCACCCACCCCCCCCATCTACCCTTAATTTGTTCTCAGTCCTTAAGACTCTCTTATGGTTTGCCTCCCTCCCTCTCTAACTTTTTTTCCTTCCCCTCCCCCATGGTTTTCTGTTATGTTTCTCAAGATCCACATATGAGTGAAATCATATGGTATCTGTCTTTCTCTGACTGACTTATTTCACTTAGCATAATACCCTCCAGTTCCATCCATGTTGCTACAAATGGCCAGATTTCATTCTTTCTCGTTGCCAAGTGGTATTCCATTGTATATAGAAACCACATCTTCTTGATCCATTTGTCAGTTGATGGACATTTAGGCTCTTTCCATAATTTGGTTATTGTTGAAAGCGCTGCTATGAACATTGGGGTACAAGTGCCCCTATGCATCAGCCCTCCTGTATCCCTTGGGTAGATTCCTAGCAGTGCTATTGCTGGGTTGTAAGGTAGTTCTATTTTTAATTTTTTGGGGAACCTTCATAGTGTTTTCCAGAGCGGCTGCACCAGTTTGCATTCCCACCAGCAGTACAAGAGGGTTCCCGTTTCTCCACATCCTCGCCGACATCTATAGTCTCCTGATTTGTTCATTTTAGCCACTCTGATTGGCGTGAGGTGATATCTGAGTGTGGTTTTGATTTGTATTTCCCTGATGAGGAGTGACGTTGAGCATCTTTTCATGTGTCCGTTGGCCATCTGGATGTCTTCTTTAGAGAAGTGTCTATTCATGTGTTCTGCCCATTTCTTCACTGGATTATTTGTTTTTCAGGTGTGGAGTTTGGTGAGTTCTTTATAGATTTTATATACTGTGGGCTGGGGTATGTTTAACAACACCCAGCCATAAGCATTTTCCAACTTGCCTGAAAATTAAATACAAAAAACCTTAAGCAGTGGAATAAAAATCACAGAGTGAAATATCTGTAGATTCAATTATACATACCTACAACAACCACAACAGAACAAGTTATCCTTCCCCAAACAATAAAAATGAGATTAAAAGGCAGACAGTACAGTTGGGGGGAGATGGAACGTTTACAACAACTGTACCTCCCTTCCCCCCCAGACGGCATCAGTGCCTGCTGGACCCAAAGTGACCACAACCATGCGGACATGGGACTTCATTTTGTTTAGGGGAATTGCTGGAGGGGTTGAGGATTAGCCTGAATTTTATGAATGCATGAATCCAGGGGCTTTGATAGCTGGGAGCGACTGACAGTTGAGACCATTCCAGTGGAAGACTGACCAGGACAGAGTCTGGGGGAGCCCTGATCTTACTGGACCACAAATGAGAACCCACTGGCTGATGCAGAGCAGAGCGAGAAATTGAGGAGGGGGAACATGGTAATTTGATTGACTTGTTACTAACGTGAACTAGATCGGAGACGTCATTTCTGAAACTCTTTGCAAAGTTGATAATGGGATGAGTTAATATATTCACATTTGGGACTGCTTCAATTTTTATTTAGGCATATTTTGAAATGTCCAGTGAGATACTTAACAAAGGAAATGAACAAAATTTGAAATAGGAAACAATAAATACTGTGGAAGGGAAGTGTATCACAGAATTATGCAGTTATCTGAGTAGTCGGGTAATGAGTGATTTCTTAGTCTCATACGTGCTTTTTTCTTTTTCTACATTTTTCTAATCCCTCAGTGTGCACACATTTTTTTTTTATAACACAAGCAAACAAATCAAAAAACATTTAAAATGCAACCAACCCACAGCACTGAAATGCATCTATATTCTTCCCCTAATAACACTTGTCATCATTTAAGGACTATTACACTAGTCTGCCTAAACCGTACCTATCTGTTCAGTGAAGGATGTCATTTATTGGAAAACTGTTGTATCTGTGCTGTGATATAATCTGAAAAGCCTAAGCCTCATACACGGCCACCCTTTTCCATTCTCCCACAACACATTCCTTTGAAACAGGGTAATGACCTTGCCATGGCGTTAATTCTTTCATATTGCCAGATCTTGCTGAATCTACCCAAGCCAGGAGAACTACGTGAGTAAAGAGGAGGCGAAGAAAAAGTGAAACAGTTTAAAAGACTTTTAAAAAAAAATCACAAACAAGTCTCGATCTCTTTCGAGGGCTACTGAATCGATACTCCTATTTTCCTTTCCATAGAGCGAGGGGGAAGAGAGGATTCCGGTCTCCTACCACCGGGAGGATGGCGACCTGTGCCTGTCCTGAGGCTGTGGCCGTGGGAAATCTATTTCTTTCTGCCTGGCTTCCGGGAAGTGCATTTATGCCAGATAACTATAGCATAACAAAGGTTTACCCTACAAGCTGGTCAATAACTTACACCACAGAATTTGTGGAATTTTGTTGTTCCTTGAGTTTCTCGTTGAAAGGGGGAATAAAGCCAGCAGAAGCCCCACGCGCATCTTGAAATGACTGTTACAAGCAGGTCTCAACTTTCAAAACCAACCACCGCCGTGATCGTGTGCATTATAGGGCAACATGTCCTGTGGTTGGGTCTGTGGTAGGACTGCCAAAAGTCACCGGCCTGTGGCTTCATTGTTCTCTGCTTAAGAGGAACAGAAAGGATGCGATGGGGGTGTGTGTGTGTGTGTGTGTTTTAATTTTCTTGCTTGGTTTCACAGTTGTTTTCCAGTCAGCGTGTTCCTCCAACTTGGCCACAACCCACCCTTGTTTCTAGAAATGGGGTTAGCGCTGTCAAGGGTTTACGATGAAATACCACGCAGCACGTCGTTGGTCGGGCCCTTCTGGGTTGTTGTTAGGAATAGAGTCATGCATGTTCTATGCAGAGCTTTCAGATTTTCAGAGTGATTTTAGGGCTTCTGTCTCACTAAGATGAGATAATGGGGACACAAACCATTATACCCCCTCCCCCAGCCCCTATTTAACAGGTGAAAAAAAAAAGTTCTAGAACTTCTACAGGATATTATTGGTTTGGGGACCTTCTGGCGTTCCAATCCCTTTTCCTTTAATACTCTAGTGTAGGGGCGGGGCCCACACTGTAACCCAGATCTTCCCTGTCCCTGCCCTGGCACCTCACCAGGCACATGGCAGAGGAGACCCAATAGGACGCTCTGTTCTGGGACTTTGTATCTTGACAGTGACCCAGAGACAAGGAGACGAGAGAGATCTAGCTAATCCTGTTCATCCCTAATTCCTGTTCTCCCATTCTCTTTCTCTCTCCTTCTCCCTGGGTTTCTTTCATTTACCTTTTTTTTTTTAATTATTTATTATGAAATTTAATTGGTGTGCAGGGCAGTGCTATATTCAAAGTTGAACCGAGTGTCTTTATTCATTTTATTGTTTAAGTTTATTTATTTATTTTTGAGAGAGAAAGCAAGCATGAGTGGGGGAGGGGCAGAGAGAGAGAGGGAGAGAGAGAGAATCCCAAGCAGGCTCCCCACTGTCAGCGCAGAGGCCACTGTGGGGCTCGAACCTACAAACTGTGAGATCATGACCTGAGCTGAGTCGAATGCTCCACCGACTGAGCCACCCAGGCGCGCCTAGCCAAGCATTTTTTAAATGAACACATATAACCACCATCCGAGTCAAGACGTAGCCCTTTGCCAGCAACTCAGGAGTTCCTGGTATACTCCTTCCCGACCACAGTTCTCTCCTTCCTCAGGGTAACCATTTGCCTGACGTCGAAAGCAATTACTCTCTTGCTCATCTTTTAGTTTATCACCCAAAGATGAACAGTACAGGTTAGTTTTGCCGGGTTTTGAATTTGACCTAAATGAAATCCCACAGTATGGATTTATTTGTAACTGGCTCCTTTCGCTCAGCATTTCACCCTTGTGGTTGGATGAGACGGGGGGGTCATGTATTTTTGTTGTGTTGTCGCAGTTTGTTGCGCAGTTCATTGGTGGAACTGCCGAAGACTGTCGGCGACGTTTGGGTTATCACAAACCGTGCAGCCCTGAACGGTCTTGTGTGTTTTATCCCGATGCCCGTGAGCACGGATATGTGTATGGTATCAGTGGCCGACAGTGAAATAGAAGTGTATTCGTCTAAAGTGTACTCGTCTTCATCCGTACTGCGTGATGCCGAAGAATCTTCCAAGATGGTGGTTCCAACCCTACTACCTCCAGTAGCGAATGATGTTCCCATCATGGTTGTCCTCACCAGCGCTTGGGCGCATCAGGTTTTTAAAAAGGAACTTATCAAATGATTTTCACCGTTTGGGCTTCAATGAAAGAGAGCCAGGATATTTTCCTCAAAGTCTCCCGAGGGGCCGGCTAGTCGAGCGGTAGGAGTGTGGACTTTGGATTTCATCTGGGTTCAAGTCTCAGCTCCCAGCTTAGCTTTGTGACCGTGTGAAAGTGACTTAACCTTTCTGCGGTTCATTCTTCACACCTACCGTTTGGGTGGTAAGAACGCTCAACCTCATCTCACATCATTGTGACGATTAAGTGACTTAATAGACACAAAGCATTCAGAGCAGTACGTGGCACATAATGAGTACTGTGTGTTTGTCACCGATATTATGATAAAAGCAAAGAATCTCTGGGATCGGGAGTTGCGAAAGATTGGAATGCTTAGACCCATAAACACAGAGCACAAACTGGGGTTGCGAGAGGGAAGGAGGAAGGGGCAGGGGAGAGGGAGATCCAGGCTTCCGGTTAGGGAATGAATAACCACCGGGATGAAAGGCACAGCATAGGGAATAGAGTCAGTGACCCTGTACGGTGACAGATGGCAGCCACACTTGCAGTGAGGCTCCACTTCTGGCGGACCCCCACCTGCTGCTGCTTGGGTTGGGGGCTCAGCCAGGTTTTCCACAGACCTCGCGTCTCTCGTCTTAGGAAATTACAACCCTTTGGAGATTACGTAGGGAAAGAAGAGAGGCCCTAGGGCGTATTCAGAACAGGTATCTTACATCATTCAAGCTAAAGAAAAAGAACATATTACTCACTTGCGAAGGAGCTAAGACCTTCTGCCCTGAGATTTTGTAGTTTACACGGGCAACAAGGAAAGGGCTCTGATCTCTGACCATCCTGACGTGCAGGTGAACAACACAGCAATTCATCGTTTGTACACATTGTGAGGTGATCACCGTGACAAATATAGGTCCCATCTGTCACCATATGAACTTGCTACAGATTACTAACCCTATTCCTTATGCTGTATATCGTGTCCCCAGATGAGTTACTGCTTGTAAGATACTTAGAACAGACACTGACCATTTTTGAATTCAATAAATGTAATCATTTGTTATTATTGAATATTTATATGCTTAAAACTACTAAAAATACAGCCCAGTCATCTAGAAATGTATGCACCTGTTACCTTTAAGTATTATTATGGCAACAAAGACAAATGAAAACCCTCACTTATTTCTTGGTCGCTCACTATTGTCCAGACAGACGAAAGTGTGCTTGCAGATTTGATATACCAACTAAAACTTTGGTGCTGGGAACTGGGAGCATATGGCTAGATTGTCAGCTATCATAATGGCATTATTTTTGTCTATAAAATGCGATGAGATGACACTGAGAAAAACTTAAATGCTTTCCCTTACGATCTATTAAGATTAAAGTAATCCGTAAAGCTATTACCTGGCTTTTATCATCGAGTCTTTCACAAAGGCCATTTCTCCACAAAGAAACAAAGTTTTAGCAATCACTTTAGACAAGGTCCTGTGTGAAATAAAACTCTCCAGATTACTCTGTGTTAGAACTCTGGGGTACCTTGTAAACGCATTAACAAGTCTCTTAACTAACGTCCCCAATTAATTAATACCCTCGGGTTCATCTGAAACTGTATTGACTGTCCAAGGCTGGACATTGGACAGTCTGAGCTGCCCATTGACTGAGCTGCGGCTAGAAGGCTCTCTAACAAGCTCTTTGTATTTTTTTCTCCCCCTAGTTAAGTTTTTTTTGCTTATAGTTTGTGTATTTTCAAAACTGTGGCATGTGCACCTTTACTGTAATCATGCAGTTTAATT
The DNA here is from genome assembly GCF_016509475.1 of Prionailurus bengalensis. Classification (NCBI taxonomy): domain Eukaryota; kingdom Metazoa; phylum Chordata; class Mammalia; order Carnivora; family Felidae; genus Prionailurus; species Prionailurus bengalensis. The sequence goes on from NC_057359.1 coordinate 7,686,154, forward strand.
AGATGTCTTATAAACTTATGAAAAAGGGTTTGTTTTTGCTTTTCAAAGTATACACTGGAGGCTTTAGAAAGATTTACTAAAAGCGAAATTATTTTAGGGGCTCCGTTGGTTAAGCCTCTAACTCTTGACTTTGGCTCAGTTCACGATCCCAGGTTTGTGAGATCGAGCCCCTCATCAGGCTCTGCGCTGGACATAGAGCCTGTTTGAGATTCTCTCTCTCTTTCTCTCTCTCTCCCTGCCCCTCTCTTCCCGCTTAGGCGCTCATGCTCACTCGTGCTCTCAAAATAAATACATAAAATACATCGTAAAACCAGAAGACATGGTTTCTCCCCTCGATTTAAGGGAAACGGTGGGTACCTGAACCAGGAACACCAGACACAACATGGGAGCTGCTATGATGGCTGATACACACAAAGGAGGAAACTATTAGTTAGACCTGAGAAGGACAAGTTGGAGCTAAGCAGGCTCGGTGTTGGGTAGAAGCAGTTGAGATGGGCTTCACAGCTTGAGTAGGAGTTCGGCAAACAGAAATGTGGGAGAAAGGACATTCCAGAAAGAGGTACGAGCCCCAGGAGAAAATGACAGAAGTGTGAGAGTCAAGAGGCTGTTTGAAGGACTTAAGTTGGTGGAAGATACTGAGAATATTTTTTAAGGAAATTAAAAAGTGGCAGAAAATCAGATCACGGTCAGATTGCAAAGGGCCTTTAGGTAACGCTAAAACGTGTAGACTGTATTCTTCAGCTGACAGGGAGTCACTCTAGGCTTTGGCCAGAGGAGTGGCTGGAAATTTATGATAGAGTCACAAGAGGCTGTCCAGTAGGGATCAGCTGGGAAGGGGAAGAGGAAAACGCAGTACACGAGTCTATTTCAGCCTCACCGGAGGACTGGGACTCAGTGTCCCTTCTGGGGGCCAGTCCCACGAAGGACGAGGCTCTCCTGTGGTGTTGCTAAGGCCCATGGTTCTAGATGACCCATGCTCTTGTCTTCAAATCCTTGGAATTCCTCTCCCCCCACGGCTAAGCTGCTACTGGGGAGAGAAAAGAAAAGAAAAGAGGACAGATGACGGGTGGCACGAATTACCCATTTACAACGGGGCAGATCATCTAGGGGGCGGTCGGTCAGACCAGAAGTTGCAGAATAATCAAATGGAAAGAAAGGGATGGCTAGGAAGTGTGGTCGGGTTGGACAGCTGATGTGTCTTGCGGGGGGTGAGGAGGGAGACAGGGGAGGCAGCTGGGATGATTTGGAAAGGGGGGAGGGGCTGAACATCTGGGAGGATGGTGATGTCCTTTACGGGGTTGAGAAACGCAGACGGAGGAACAGGTTTGGGGCCAGATGCGTTTCGTTGGGGACCCGTGGAGCTCGCAGTCCTGGCGATCTCTCTGTGAGGAAAGGTTGACCAGACAGGTGGATGAGCTGGTCCGTGGGAGGCACAGTACCCTGCGCACAGCTTCCCCATAAATGTTTATTAAATACGAAATAAACAAAGCTGAAACCAGTTTCCATGTTAGCATTCCCACAGTGATACTTACTGGTTGGGTCCTTGCCGAAGCGAGGCTTGAGTGTATCCGACTTAAAAATAATTGCTTACCACTTCGAGCTCTCCCATATGTTTCTCCTTCCCGTTACTAGTACAATTAAAAAAATAAGAATAATTAAGATTTGGGGGGGAGGGGCACCTGAGTGGCTCAGTCGCTTAAGCATCCCTCCAACTTCAGCTCAGGTCATGATCTCACGGTTCGTGCGTTCAAGCCCCGCACGCTTCGGGCTCCGTGCTGACAGCTCAGAGCCTGGAGCCTGCTTCGGATTCTGTGTCTCCCTCTCTCTGCCTCTCACCCACTCGTGCTCTATCTCCATCTCTCAAAAATAAATTAAAAACATTAAAAAAAATTTGTTTTCAAGATTTGGAGAAGAAAGCACCATCCAAACACGCTGTCATCCTTGCCCTAATAGCTTTAATTATTAGAGAGCTAGGATTTATAAAAAGCACGTTCCACCTGTGGGCAGGAGCACACAGAGTGGCAAGGCTCCTGAACTCGGCTTTGAGGTGAGCACTTGTTTCTGCCTCATTGTGCTGTGGCCACGATAACCCTTGGTCTTATACTCAGTTCAGGCTGCTAAAAACAATAAAGAAATAAGTAAACAAAAAAAGGACCATAGACTGGGTGGCCTATAAACAACAGAAACTTACTTCTCACAGTCCTGGAGGCTGAAAGTTCTAGATCTGGGCGCCAGTATGAGCCGGTTCTGGTGAGAACCCTCTTCTGAGCTGCAGACAGCTGGCTGACTTACTGTACCTTCACATGGCAGGAAGAGAGAGCCAGCTCTCTGGTCTTTTCTTATAAGGGCGCGCAGTCCCAATTTCTGGGGGCTCCACCCCCCTGACTCCATTACCTCCCAGAGGCCCCACCTCCAAATACCATCCCACTGGGATTAAGGTTTCCACATATGGATTTGGGGAGGGGGGACATAAACATTCCGTCCTCGACACACACTTCAAAGATTTTGTCTTGTCAGAACGTGTTAGGTCACGGCGTCCCCCTTTGGGCTCCAGAAATTACGGGAGAGGTGTGGCCGTCCAAATACAAGAAGGGAGGTAGCCTGGGTTCCTTTCTCCGGCCCTCGAGTCACATTCCCGGGTGGGATTTAAAAAGCATCCCCAACAAGGGCAGTGGGAGGAACAGGCTTCCAGTTGCGGAGTGGGGAAGTCCCGGAATGAAAGGCCCAGCACAGGGAACGTAGCCGCTGGGATGGCAGTCGCATTGCGTGGTGACAGATGGCGATGAGCACAGCACGATGTAAGGACTCGTCGAATCACTGTGTTGTACACCTGACACTGACATGACATCCTGGGTCAACTGTACTTCGGTGAAAAAAAGAAAAAGCACCTCCAGTGGAAAATCGCTCGCTTCAGTTTGGGAGCAATACAGGCTGGCAAATGCCGTTCCCAAACAGGGTTCCACCAATCCGTGCCCCCTCCCGCACCCCCTCATTCCCTTCTTGCATTGTCGGTGTGCCGGTCCCTTCTGCAGAAGCCTCAGGGCCTCACAAGGCTGTCTGAGCTTGGCTCATCTGGGGCTCCCTCGCCCCGACTGAGTGCTTTGCACATGGTAGTGGCATTCCAAACACTTGTGGAATACGCTGGTAAAACGACTCTTTATCTAGTGGGACCTGCGATGAGGTCATCACGTCGAATGCTTAATCTCGCGTCTGTTTGTCTCGTGTGGTGGGGCAGTGGCTTTGTCCAGACCAGTTAGAAGCCGAGGGGATTTACGGGACAGCGGAAAACAACGTGATGCATTTTTCCAGAGTAATAGAACCGAAGTCTGGCTACGAATTGCTTTTTCTCAGTCGGGCTCTGTTTGGAAGATTTTCTGCTAGCATTTCCTTTTACGTCGGTTGAGAGTTTCTCTTTCACCCCTAACCCTACTCAGCCCAGCCAGGTGCCCAGAACACCACCACGGGGGAATCTCTGACTCACCCTCGCAAAAGTGAAGCTGTATAATAGGATACGTTCTTCGCTGACTAATTTCTTCTCAACACATGTTGACTCATTAGAAACTGGGAGAAGAAATGTAGCAAAAGTCATTGGATTTTATAGCTTCCTTTGCAAAGATTTTTTTTCTTTATGACAAATTAATTGCATGCTCCGTACCGTATAATTCCACACCCGTTTCGAGAGTACCTACTTGAAAAAAAGGCACTGGAAAGTGCTTCCTTTGGAAGTCGTAAAAATTAAGAAACTAACGAGGGGGGGGGGGACATCTTCTTAGCGTGTTTTTATGGCTGCAAATAAAATAACTTAGTAAGGCCGAGGGGGAATCTTTGAAGAGAAATACAGGACATATCTCAACACAGAGGAAGGCTTAAAAATGAACATGGAACCGAGGCAAGCGTTTCCCTCAACATATGTAGGGAATAAGGGCTTACCCCTCACTGGTCTCGTTCAGATTGATGCAGAAGGGAGGCATTCTTCATCTCAGAGGCAAAAGCTCTGGTCATTTCAGCCCTTTTCATGTACCTTTCCCTAACTTGTCATTCGTTGTGTTTTGTTTCCAAGATAGGACAGGTGCTCCGGCGGGGGGGGGGGGGGGGGGGTCTGGGTGTATAGAAAGGTTCCCCTGAGGGTCCGCTCCTCCCTGCGAGGTTCAACCCAAATTCTTCTTCGGTGAGCCCTTCTCGGAGTCTCCCTGTAGTCCCTCCTGCTCTGCGAGTGTTCTGTGGTGTTTCTGTCTCTGATGCCTTTTTCTATAGAATGGACTGTCCCCAAAATGGTGGTTGAAAGCAAAACCTTTTCATTGCTCATTATTCTGTCAGTCTGGAACTTTCGCAGGGCTCAGCAGGGACGGCTCATGTCTGCTGTGTGTGCTCTTCGATGGGGAGAGCCCGGAAGCTTCGTCCCAAGTCTGGTACCATAGCTGGAGTGGCTGGGATATCTGGAGGACGGCCAAGTCTCACTTTCCAGAAGGGTAGTTGAACCTCTTTTCAGAGTAGCTCGGGGCTCCAAAGGAGGGAAAATGGAAGCTACCAGGTGCCTGGAAGCCTAGGGACTGAACTGACACAGTGGCACCTCCCCTGTGTGCTCTCTGCCAAAACAAACCACAAGGGTGGCCTAGACTGAAGGGGAGGGGAGACGTACTTCCGTCCTTGGCGGAAGGGGAAGCATGAATTGATGGCAGCCATCTTTACAGAGAGCCAGCTACCGCCTTCTGCCATAAAGTACAGGGCTCAGAGATGAGTTGGATAAACACATGGATTGGGGAAGGCCGGGGACAGAGAGTAAGGAAATACCTTGGAAAGACCCATGTCAGCTTCGAAATCAGATGATGTGGGCTTGATTCCCAAATCTTGTCCTCATCGATGAGCCCTAAATGTGCCCTTTCTTCCTTATTTCTATTTCCTCGAGCTTAAATGGAGGTGATAGTCCACGGTCCGCAGAGTGGTCAAGCGTGAACAAGGTGTTGTTTGTGGAAGTGCCTTAGCCCACGGGCTGGAGCTGGGAAATGAGTCTCCTTCTTGACCTTTGTCAAGCAAAGTCTTCTTTGCTCTCCTCAAACGTCTGGACACATTTTGACACCCATACTGACACATGTGAGGGGAGAAGTTTTCTCAGTAAGGAGTTCAAAGTAGAATCATATTTAAAACACAGCCCAGGATATAAGTGCGTTAGAATAAATGCCATAATTGGCCCTTCGCCGGGCCGCCGACAAAGACACTCTGGCATTCTCGTTAAGCCCCCACGCACAAATGCACACGCGGGTACCAAATTCAGGGTCCAGCTGTGCCAGCGGCCGTTCTTCGTGGGATCACCTCCCACCCCCACAGCTGACTTCTCTTTCAGGAAACTGTGATCTGCCCAGAGATGACTCTAGCAAGCCATAGCTAATGGACACACAGTAGAGGACCCACGAAGCAGGCAGGGAGACGTCTAATAGAACGACCTTGACATCACCGAGAGCAGAGAACCATCTATCCATCTCTTGCGCAAAACCGAGGACAGATAGCAATCATCCACAATTCTTGGTGTAGTGGCCCTCAACCCACTCGATCCTGGCTCTGTCTTTATAAAGCACGCACTTTGCGTTGCCTTTTCACTGTTCTGAAATTAAGTCCGTGGGTAGAAGAGCTTACCTACAAGCACTATTTCAAAGACATCAGTATAATGCTCGAACTTCATGTAAAGGGCATGATGAGAGAAGTAATTTATAATGAAATAATATGTGGGGTTTTTTTTAATGTTTATTTATTTTTGAGAGAGAGTGTGAAAAAGGGGCAGAGAGAGAGGAGGACAGAGGATCTGAAGCAGGCTCCACACGGACAGCAGAAAGCCTGTTGTGGGGCTTGAACTCACAAACCGTGAGATCATGACCTGAGCCAAAGTCAGAGGTTTAATGGATTGAGCCACCCAGGTGCCCCAATATGTGTTTTGACATGTAAATACTTAGGTATGATAAGACTTAAGGGGATCACCCACACATACTTCAAATTCCAAGGTTTTCAGGGGTGCCCTGGGGGCTCAGTCTGTAAAAATGTCCGACTTCAGCTCAGGTGATGATCTCACAGTTCAAGAGTTTGATCTCCGTGTTGGGCTCTGTGCTGACAGCTCAGAGCTTGGAGCCTGTGTTGGAGTCTGTCTCCCTCTCTCTCTGCCCCTCCCTGGCTTGTACTCTCTCTCTCTCTCTTTCTCTGTCTCTCAAAAATAAATAAATGTTAAAAAAAAATTTCAAATCCTAACTTTGAAATTAAAATAATATTCAACTAGTACTGTCCTAGTTGAACTTTTTTCACTCAAAAAAAATTTTTTTTACTGTTTATTTATTATCGAGAGGCAGAGAGACAGGGTACGAATGGGGGGCGGGGGAGCACAGAGAGAGAGGGAGACACAGAATCTGAAGCAGGTTCCAGGCTCTTAATTTCAGCACAGAGCCTGACACGAGGCTTGAACTCAAGAGCTGTGAGATCATGACCTGAGCTGAAGTCAGACGCTTAACTGACTGAGCCACCCAGGTGTCCCAAACTTTTTTCACATTAAAAAAAATTTTTTTTTAACGTTTCTTTATTTTTGAGAGACAGAGAGAGACGGAGTGCAAGCAGGGGAGAGGCAGAGACAGAGGGAGACACAGTATCGGAAGCAGGCTCCAGGCTCTGAGCCGTCAGCACAGAGCCCGACGCAGGGTTCGAACTCATGATCAGTGAGATCATGACCTAAGCCAGAGTCAGACGCTTAACCGACTGAGCCACCCAGGCACCCTACTTTTTTCACATTTTCAAATAAAGGTTATGTAAATACATATATGTGTGTATGTGTATATGTTTTATATATATATTGATGCATATGTGTGTATATGCATGTATACATGTATATAAATCGCTGTGGATACTACAGTTACAGGCACAAACTAAAACACATGTGTGGTACTTGTGACTCAAAACCACAAGCAGCCTCAGTGATATGAATTTCAAAATGGCCAGCAATCCTTGGAAACATTCTGAACAAGACTGAATTCTGTATTTCCTCAATTTACATGGTAATTTTCATCTGGAAAATTCAATGTGCATTTCGACCGTGCAAAACTAGTTGGTGTTTATACGTTAACCCAAGTAGGGATCTACATTCTGATGATCATAAACAAGTTTTTTCACCTACACAAATGTCTGGCTTCTTGACTTGAGAAGTCTGTGACTAGAAAATCCAATGCAGGCAGGATAGTTCTTCACTGTATAAGACTGTCTGCAGCACATTGTGGGACGCATAGCGTCTCTGATCCCCGTCGACGGCACGCTCCTCAAACCATAGGTGTCCAAACCCGTAATAAAACAAAGTTCCTCCAGATTTCCCAACCCACCCCTCGTGATGCTGCAGCTGTTGAATTCTTCCAGTTTTGTGCAGTAAGTTCCCAAGTGGCTCTTTCCAATGATACCGTCTCATTAGATCATCACAATAAGGTATATTATTATTTTCATTTTTGCCCGTAAGGAACTATGCCCATAGACGTTCAGTGATTCACATACATCACCATTAATGGTGTTGACCCGCTCTTCTTGTTCTTGGTTTAAGACCTTGCCCCCGTGCTCATGTTTATATCAAAATAAAGTGAGGTAGTTTTTCCAGGTTGTATTAAGGGGTGTTGGGTCAGCATGGCAGAAGGTAGGATGTGCTGACACACAGCATAGGGACGTAGCTTCCATGTCCTACTATGACTTCTGGTTTTTCCTCAGTTATCTTCATCTAGCCCCTTCGGTTTTGCTCACCTGCTAAGAGGGTTATGGCTGCTCTGACTTTACAAGGGCAGTTTACGGGGGAAAAAACAATACTGGTTGCAAGATGCCCTGAGTTAGTCCAATGAATTACATGGTTTGATGCAGACGAAGTGCTTGGAAGAGCCCAAAAAGTTAGCTTCATAAATGTTAGCTATTTCTACCAAAACATTTGGGGGGAAACACGGGTTTATGATAACAGCAGTGGAGGAAGGTGTGACTGCCTTCCGTAGGAGATCAACTTTGTTTTGATCACCTAATCCTTGGAAGGCTTTACCCTAGGGCGTGCTTTAAGTAGGACACAGTCACTGCCCTGGAAGACCAAGAATTCTTAGTCCTGTTGGGGAGAGGAGTTGGGGAGAGGAAAAATGAACAATACATATATGAGATGTAGAAACATAAATGTCTTGAGAGGCAGAAACAAATTATTACAAGGCATTGGGACTTCCGTCTTCTGGTCGTAGCAGAGACTAAAACAAGGAGAAATGGCATCCATCTAGAAATCAAGAAGAAGTTGGGGTGAATGATGGTGACTGGACAGGAAAACTCGAGGAGGGGCCCAGAAGAGTTAAGGATCTTTACAGGAATGTCCCGCATCAACAAAACCACTGGGCATCTTGGGGAAATGTGTTCGCAGAGCTGAGACTCACACAGCAGCTTCCCCAAAGTAGAAAAAAAAAAAGAAAAAAAAGTGAGCGTCACCTGAGGGGCCTGAGAAAAGATGGATTCCTAAGACCCGCCCAGCCCTACTGAGTGAGAACCTCCAACGGTGTGTCTAGAGACTTGGATTCTTTCATAAACTTCTTTTTTTTTAAATTTTTTTTAACGTTTATTTATTTTTGAGACAGAGAGAGACAGAGCATGAACGGGAGAGGGGCAGAGAGAGAGGGAGACACAGAATCCGAAGCAGGCTCCAGGCTCTGAGCCATCAGCCCAGAGCCCAACGCGGGGCTCGAACTCCCGGACCGCGAGATCGTGACCTGGCTGAAGTCGGACGCTTAACCGACTGAGCCACCCAGGCGCCCCTCTTTTGTAAACTTCTTAAAGAAAGTCTGATGATCAGCCTGGTGTGGACCAGCTCAGTGGTTCTCAGAGCGTGGCCCACAGACCGGCACCACCTGTGACCACAAAAGAAATCTAGGTTCTCAGGCCTCCTGAGCCAGAATTGTAATAAGCCGTGTTGTAATAAGCCCTACGGGTGATGCTGAAGCACGTTCAAGTAGAGTGCAGAGAAGAAAACTGCACCCAGCTGTCAATTTCTTTCTTTTGGTTTGTTTGTAGGGTGGGCGAGACCCAGCCCTTTCTGGATCTTTCTTGGAGGCATAGCATTTCAAGGTATGCTCTGACATAACCAGACTTGGCCTTTTTCCAGTTTTATTGAGATGCAGGTGACATGTAACCTTGTATTAGCCCGAGGTGTCAATGTTTTGTGTTGGTTTTTTGGAGAGAGAAAGGGAGGGAGGGAGGGGCAGAGAGGGAGAGAGAGGGAGATAATCTCAAGCAGGCTTCACGCTCAGTATGGAGTCCAATGCAGGGCTCAGTCTCCCAACCCTGAGATCACGACCTGCTCCCAAGTCAAAAGCAGGGTGCTCAACCATCTGAGCCACCCGGGTGCCCCCAAGGTGTCAATGTTTGGACAGTAACGGGTTAATGAATGAGTTGGGGGGCAAGAAAGTGGAGATGTTGGCTCCACCTATGTTGTGGGTTTTGGGGGGTGGGGCGCAAGAATTTTAGTAGTGAAGACTAGGGAAAAGACAAGGCAGAACCCTTCCTCTTCCTTCAGATTATGATGGTGATGAGCAAAAAAGGCATCAACAATGCCAGCCACTTCTAACCTGTTGTTCTCAGCGGCTCATAACATCATAAAACCCCAAAACCGGGGGCGGGGGTGATATTATCTCCGGTCGACCCATGAGAAAACCCTCTCGGAGGTTTTAAATAATTTGCCCGAGGTTACACAGTTAATAAGTAGCCGAGCTGAGATTTGAACCCAAGGTTTTCTCCCACGACACCAAGCACACATTCCTCCGATCTCTCTCCAGTCACGACAGTAGGACTGGCAGGGGATTTAGAGACACCCCCCCCCCCACCTCGCCCCGCTTCCCTGCAGAGGTCTAAAGCCCAGAATCGTACCCTGCATCACCCTGAAGTAGCAGGCATGACAGGTTGGTGGCCCAGGTGGGGGTTAGGTGCCACAGAGAGCCAGCCCGGGGCCCTTTGCAACAGGAGGGTCCCCTTCCCAAGCGGCTGGGATGCTCGTTACATAATGTTTAAATTTATGTAGGAATGTGACTAATCCACATTTTTTGGTATTTGATCAGATGTAGAATATAAATGAGGAAAGCCCTTAATTGAGAAACTCAAGGAATAGGAGGGCCGGGGAGGGCTGAGGTACAGAGCAGCAATGAAATGCAGGCTGTGCGGATTTTTCTAGACTGTCACGGGGAGGAACTCGTTTACTGCATCTGCTGGGATCGGTTCCACATTACAGCTAAACAACTGCAGAGCTTTGTGGCATTCACGTGGGATGGAGTGGAGGGTGCGGTAATTACTCGCCTCCCCGACTGATAGCTTCATCTGGGGATCAAGCGAAGACGAAATGCTTGTTGTATTCCTACCTGCCTCCAAACAACTTCTTGGGTTGTTCAGCAAAGCGCGGTGATCAAAGCGGTCTGCCCGTCATTTCAGAGTCTCTCTTTTAAAGAGTCATTATTTAAAAATTATCCTTGCTATAGACACGATAGCAATGAGTAGAATCTCCTTTCGCAAGAAACACCTGTCATTTGAAGAAGTTCAGAGACGGTAGAGGGAAAATACATATTTTAATCATAATTTGGTATCCTCTCCATTATGATTATCTCAGACAGAGCTCTGGTATAAAAATATAAAACATTCAGCTAAAGTAGGTGAAACAGATCTCTAAATGCTGTTACTAAAGGACTCTTTAGTTTAGTGTATGATTATGCCTAGCTGATTCCAAATGTCCCCAAAACTTAAAAATGTGATCTCTAGGTTGCTGTTTCTGGCCTGAAATTTTAAAAGGCTAACAAATTAGGGGCTGGCTCAGTCAGACTGGGTGGCTCAGTCAGCAGACTGTCCAACTTCGGCTCAGGTCGTGATCTTGTATTCATGGGTTGCAGCCCCACATGGGGCTCTGTGCTGACAGCTCAGGGTCTGGAGCCTGCTTTGGATTCTGTGTCTCCCTCTCTCTCTGCCCCTCCCCTGCTCACATGCTCGCTCTCTCTCTCTCTCTCTCTCTCTCCCTCCCTCTCTCAAAAATAAACATTAAAATTTTTTTAAGAAAAAAATAAATAAAAATAAAAGGCTAACAAATTAGAATGATCAGACTATTGAAATAAATTTACAGAATCCAGGTTGAAGTCCTTAGGTAGCTATGAACTTGCTGCAGTGAGTGAACTGTGTTCATGGCCGCAGCTGACTCTCTTGGAAGCCTGTGCAATATCTCTTCCCGCACATTCTGCCTCCCTGTTCTGCTCTCCTCCTCCCTTCAGTAAGAACCTCATTTTTTATTCCAGAATGCGTCCCTCCTTGGTATGACCACAGTGCAGGGAGTGGGTCTTGATCGGGCTCACCCAATCGCGTTGGTCCCATTCAACTTGCCAGTGATGGGTTGAAGACTTAGGTGACAGAATTCTGGCCTTTGAAACTGGAGGGCAGGCCTGTTAGGAGGACTTCTAGAAATGCTGTCTATCTCCGCTCTTTGAAAAAGACAAAGGAAGAGGTGGCTTACTTACGGCCTTTGGATGTTGTGGCCCTCAAGTGAGTCAGCCTGAGAAGGACAGAAGGAATAGCATCACAGAGAAGCAGAACCCGGCCCCAATCCTGCTGCACCCGGAGATACTCTTTTCTGCGTACTTCCTGTTCAGTGAGAAAATGCATTTCTCTGTGGTCTGAAACAGTAATTCTTACCCTTGAACATGCAGCAGAATCACCTGGCAGTCTAATTAAAACACAGATTGCTGGGTCCCCCGCCCTGGGTTTTGGATTCCGTGTACCCCGGGGGTAGAAGTGAGAATTTGCATTTCTAACGAGGTCCCAGGTTATACTGATCCTGTGGGTCCAGGGATCGTATGTTGATCGTCACTGGCCTGAAAGTCAATCTCGGCAAGGGTTTCAGTTATTTGCAGCTGAAAACATCCTACTCTGCAGGCATAGGTGGCTGAGAAATGCATACAGGTATAAAGGCCTCCTGCCTTCCAAGAAGTTCCAAGCCTGATTTATGTTAAGCTGACCACAAAGAAACATTCTATCTGGCCCACCCTTTCCATCAACAATGGCAGTCTTGAAAAGCAAGTTGATCAAAATCTTGAAGCATAACATATTTCTAGACTAAAAAGCACAGGCTGGGGAGGCAGACAGTCCTGGACTTAAATTAGAGCTCCTCGGTGCTCTCTGCACTTAGAAATTACTCCGATTGTCTAAGTTTTCTGATTTGTAAATGGCAATTAAGACTTTATTCAATGGACTTGTGAGCATTACGTGAGATAGCATGCAGAATGCTTCTAGCATAGCACCTGATACACGGTAGATTCTCTCTATAGATATCGATATCGATAGAGATGTAGATATAGATACAAATATGAATATAGATATACACACACATATATATGACTTCCTAACTGAGCTATAACACACTGAGTAAAAGAAAGAAAGAAAGAAAGAAAGAAAGAAAGAAAGAAAGAAAGAAAGAAAGAGAAAGAAAGAAAAGAAATTCCTCATTATCCAAAACTCTGTTATTTAAAATCCTATATTCATCAGATTGTGGAAAAAGAGTCTTCCTAATGTAAAAATATTCACCAATGAACTACTTACCATATTGACGCTCACTCGACTGTCCCTCCCCACTAAAGAGGAATGTTTGTTTCTCTCCATCCATCCAAATATTTGTAGAAGACTTTCTACCAGATTGTGAATTGTGACTATCTGGTCATAGAAGTCAGTAGTAAAAAGATCTAGAAATCGCAGACCTTGCAACTGGGACAAGATTTCACAAAGTTCACTGAAGTGATGTTGAAAAAGCAATCCTGGGGCGTCTGGGTGGCTCAGTCGGTTGAGCATCTGACTTCGGCTCAGGTGATGATCTCGCGGTCCGTGAGTTCGAGCCCCGCGTCGGGCTCTGTGCTGACAACTCAGAGCCTGGAGCTGCTTCGGATTCTGTGTCTCCCTCTCTCTCTGCCCCTCCCCTGCTCATGCTCTGTCTCTCTCTGTCTCAAAAATAAATATTTAAAAAAATTTTTTTTTCTTAAAAATAAAAAAAAAAAAAAAGAAAAAGCAATCCTATCACACTCAAAGTCCCTGACAATTAAGAGTCTGGCTAGAAGTCAGCTAGTGAGAATTTTGAAGTGAACATCTGGAACTCTGAGGCTAGGCTAGGCTCTTCAAGGGAATGGCTTGTTGGGCACCTGGGCAGCTCAGCCGGTTATGCATCAGACTCTTGGTCTCGACTCAGGTCGTGATCTCTCAGTTTTGAGCATTCAGGCCCCTCATCGGGCTCTGCACTGGCAGCACAGAACCTGCTTGGGATTCTCCCTCTGTCTCTGTCTCTCTCTCTCTCTGCCCCTCCCCCACTTGCATTGTCTCTCTCTTTCTCAAAATCAATAAATAAACAAAATTAAAAAAAGAGAGAGAGAATGATTTGAATATCAAAGACCTAAGAGAAACTCTTAGTAAAGGTAACATATATTTTCACACAGAGATTCTCTCCATGATCATGTAGAAAAGACAAATGTAGGGAATGCCTAGGTGGCTCCGTCTGTTAAGCGTCTGACTTTGGCTCAGGTCACGATCTCTCAATTTGTGGGTTCAAGCCCCACGTCAGGCTCTGCGCTGACAGCTCGGAGCCTGGAGCCTGCTTTGGATTTCCTCTCTCTCTGCCTCTCCCCTACTGATGCTCTGTCTCTCTTTGTCTCTCAAAAATAACTAAACGTTTAAAAAACATTTTTTTTAAAAAAAAAAAGACATGGAAACAAAGAATGCTCTATTGTTAGGTCAAACTACTTTCTCATTAAAATGACATCAGATGAAATAATCAGCACTTCACTGCTGGAAAAAAATTGATGAGCAATTGATATTATAATCTAGATCTTGTTAAATGTAAAGATAAATATATTTCAGAATTTTAGTATCCGTTTTCAAGGTAAAGTTGCACTTGAAACTTTTCTCTCACCATTTACCATGAAAACTTGGGTCTCTGCTTTAAGTGAATTCACTTTAAAATATTGAGGAAAACAGAAATCAAGACATTAGATAATACCATGTTGTTTTGTATAATACCTAAACTCTCTTCAGGAGGAGCTGATAGCTGCTTCCCAATAGCTGTTCTTTTCTTCTCCCATAGTAACAGAAGCCTGAGTTTTTAGCTGGGCCCATGCTGTCCAGATAAATACATTTTCCTGCCTTCTTTGAATCTGTATCTGGTGGATGAGACATAGTGAAAATGTTCTGTGAGAGTTCCAGTAAAGCTGCTTAAAAGGCAGGAGGTATGCTCTTCTGTCTCTTTCCTCCTTCCACCTGTCTGGGATGAGGGCAGGAGCTCCAGCAGCCATTTTGGGCAATGAGGTGAAGCCACATACTGATGATGGTGGGAAAGAAGGCTCGACATCTGGGTCCTTGGCATGACCATGGAGCTCCCATATCAGTCCCAAAATGTCTATTTTTGAATTTGTTTACGAGACAAATAATTATCCCATTAAAACTATTTTCTCTAGGGTTTTTCTGATATGTGCATCAGAATTCTAACCTTGAAGTACATTTTTACTGCTTGCTTTAGACTGTGACGATACAGGGTTGGATTAGCAATGTGTTGGTGGGGGGCAGGGAGGAAAAAAGTCCCAGGTTCAATATGAGGTCAAATTACAAAAAGCAAGACAGTCATATTTAGCCATATCCAGTCCGAGTTACCTCTGAGTAGAAATATACTCAGTAGGTTGCTTTTGTAGATTATTCACATCTGATGTGATGTTGAGTCTACAACCTTAGCAGAGGAAGAGCCTTTGTAAGTATCTAATGTAACTTCTATTCATTTCTGGAGTCCCCTTTACAACATGGTCATCCAGCCTCTGCAAAAACGCTCTGGTAAAAGAGTACGGAAGGCATAACAGCCAGTGCAATTGATGGGGGGGGACTCCCTGTGTTAATTTTGAACCTGCCTATTCAAAACTTCCACCTACTGGGTTATGGTTCTACAGAGCCGAAATGCCTCTCAGTAGCCCTTTTGGTTATTAAGAAAGTGAATATGTTGCCTTAACGGCTTGTCAGTTTCAGGCTAACCAGCCCTGGTTCTTTCCATTACTTTTCTTTTGAGGTAGCTCCTAACAACCCCCGCCCCCCCCCCCCCCCCCCCCCCCCCCCCCGCCCCACCACGCCGCTCCTTCCTGTTTGCTCATCGACGCATCCTGAATTGTCAGCTTTCTTTGCAAAAACCCATTTCATCATGCTGAGCCTTACAGGAAACAGAGGGTCATCATCTGCTATAATTATGCTTTTTATAGTCAATGATTACAATGAATGCCCTCTGCAGCCTTCTCGTCACAAAACAGAAGCTTACCGCGTTTTCATCATCTTGCCTCAAAGCCCCTTAAAAACCTTTAATCTCTATCCAATAAGAGGCATGGAAACACCCTCCAAAACAAAAACAAAGTAGCAAATAAACAATGACTTGGGTAGGGAGAGAGTAGACTCCTGAAATGAGATAGACATGTGGGTTTTCAAAATAGATCACATTCCCCATAGTGTCTGTGACCTGTTGGGCTCACTAAAATACTTGTTGACTGACTGATAATTTTCTGGGGGTAGAGCGAGTGGGACATAACTGGTGTATCTGAGGACAAGAAAATCGACCACCATCAGAGGGAAGAATGGAGAAACAAAGAAGAAATATTGGACTATGCCAAGACTTTCTTACTCCTCCTGAAACACACACACACACACACACACACACACACACACACATACAGGCTAGTAAAGCCTTTGTGCTTACCGTATTTTTCCATTGTCTAAATATAGGAAGCCATGAGCAGCTCCCGGCTCTCTTATCTTTTTCACAGATATCTGCCTCCCCTTGGTCCTTGGGATTAAATCCCTTGATCACTATCTTACCCTTCAGGCACTCAGTTCCCCACTGACGGTATAAATGTCACTTTGAAAGAAGTGTCCCTGCTATTTGGTTTGGGGATGCTTAGGAAAAGTAGTCGTTTTGCAGAAGTTGATGTTGGGTTCCATGATTCCACATAAAACAGCACAGGGCCAGGGAACAAGTCCTGCTTCTTAAGGGTTTTCTAGTTTTTGTCACCAAATGGCCTGAAGTGGTCTTCACCTGCTCTGAGGCTGGGTTTGCAAACTTGTGAGATAGGAGAAGATTGGATTAGGCTTTGAGGTCACTTCCAGCCCTCACATCCTACAGTCGTGACTGTTGACTCTAATATTGCATTTAAAATGGATCATAAAGGATACTCCCACTTGAATACCCAGGCTGGTTTTCTGCCTATTTGGGGGCAGGAGGAAGGGTCTTCGGAGTCACCACTGAGTCTTAAGTAGGAGTTTTGAAGCCTCAGGGAAGAATGGTTCCCTGAAAAGATGGTTTATTCAGAGGGCACAGTAAGAAACAATCAAACTGGCTTCGTGCTAAAGGCATTTAAGGGTGTTGTCGCAGAAACACTGAGATAAGTAGTTTGAGCTGCTCACAAGGAGGCGTTCAATCCAGACATTACCAGGGACACCGAGACCTGTGGGATCCTGGTCCCTCATACCAGCGCCAGAATCTTCTCTGAAGACTTCCATTATTTACCCGTTCACTGGGGCTGAAAAACTCTCACAGCATGACGTTAACGTGTTCTTCTGTTGACCTGTTCTGGACCTCTAGGAACCTACTTACCAAGCAAAAATCTAACCAGTTGGGAGTCATGACTCAACACTTTCCACACCCACAATTCAGTTCATGGATCTAGAAGACGGTAGTTTGGTGAGCCTTACCTTTCCCAACTTTGAAAACTGGGAGCAATGATATAAAAGAGAAAAAAGAAAAGAAGGAATGAGATACCATGTTTCTTCTCTCTCCTTTTTAAGAAGTGGGTTCCGTTGGAAAAAGCCATTAGCCTCACGCGTCTGCCTGACTTTCCTGCTATAGTATTTTGGTCGAGGTCTGTAAAGAGGAACAGTTCAGTGCTGGGTGGTGCGGGGAGGGGGGGCGGGCTGCCGTGCTGGGAAGAAGGAACTGTGAGCCACGTTTCCTGATGCACGATTCTAACGAAGTCAGGGGTTCCGAGTGCACAGTGCACACAAGAATCAACAAGTAGACAAAGAAAATCCAGACCTTTGATGACCCCTGGTGAATAAACTAAGCACTGCATTGAAATGCAGCTGGAACCACAGACATCCCTTGCTGGTGAACCCCCTGGATGGCTCCTCTCTCTCAAGCGGGGCAGAAGAATTTCCACCCCCACCCCCACACCCAGTGCCCATTTCATTTACATTACAGACGTGCATTAGGGACTTTCCGCGTCTGCATCCCTGCGACCGAACCTGAGACTGGCGATCCCTATTGATCTCTACCGATAGGTTTAAGAAATGGAATTCCATCCTTTTTAAGGTCTGTGCTCTGACCCCTTGGATGCACACGTCATTATTTAGGGGACACGAAGGAATTCGTAAAGTAAGGTCTGTAACTTTCTTCCAGATTAGGTATCTCATTAGTGCTCTTGGATGGGAGAGCGCCAAAGAACAAAGCAACCTTCTTACGTAACCCAAATTTAAGATCAGCGTGGAGAGACCAGCGATTGCCGGCCTATCACTCCTGAATACCAGCTAAAATGCTCTCCTCTGCAGCGGAAAAAAAAAAAAGTCTGCATATTTGTTAGCAGCTGTGGGTGGCCAGCGTGTGGTATGTGTGAGCCAGAAAGCAGACTGCCTTTGCTCGGCTTGCAGGAGAGGAAAGAAATTTGTTACCATAAGAGATAAGGAGGACGGGGAGAGGAGGCATTTTTAGTGTGCACCCAGGCATCCCGTTCTAAAAGTGGTGATGGCGAGCCGCTGTTTGTAACCCCGAAGGGAACAAACCTGATAGTTACCATCAGGTGAAATATTAAACAGTTTACACTTAATGAAAGTCAGCTTATCTTTTGTGGACCATATCCATCGGCTCTTAAGTCTTTGTTGCCTGGGCCGGAGATGCTATTTTCGTCTCTAAGATTGCTGTACACAGGGTGTGGAATTGTTAAATTTATTTCCTCTTCCCTCTCCCTTTTGAACCGCCTCAAACTAACGAAATACAAAATTTTAAATGCAGACTATTACATATTCCAAATGTCCACCCCAAGCCTTGTGGGTAGCCAAGCTCATCTCTTCGCCGGGACGATAGGGGCCTCTGCAGAGACGAGCAGGCATGTGACAAAACCTTGAGGTCTTCAGTAGCACCCTCTGGGGTAGTCCTTATCTCCTGGAGGAGGCTGGGTACCCAGAGAATTTCCCCAACTTGCTAGGCGTCCAAAATTTCAGAGATGGAGACGACCTCAGAAGTTGCGCAATGCGCCCCCCCCCCCCCCCCGGCCGTCCCAGCTCTGTTTGCAAAGGAGCAAGTTGAAACCTAGAAGTGGGTGACATTTCTGATGCTCAGCACCGGGATCTGTTGCCCCCTGGCCCGACCATCCATGCTTCGTGTCACTTTGCCTTCCTTGGGGCATGCTGAATGCACCGGTCCCTGCAGAGAGGGACCACATCACCCTTGGGAACAGCGGGTAAACAGTGGAATCCAAAGTGAGCGTTGGGGAGGGGATATAATGGAACATTATTAAGAATTTGAGAAGCAGCCCAATTGGGACATACATTTATTTTAGCATTCGTAAAGTATCTTTTTCACATTAGAGAAAGTGTCTTCATCTCTTTTTTAAAAAAAAATTTTTTTAACGTTTATTTGTTTTTGAGACAGAGAGAGACAGAGCATGAACGGGGGAGGGTCAGAGAGAGAGGGAGACACAGAATCCGAAACAGGCTCCTGGCTCCGAGCTGTCAGCACAGAGCCCGATGCGGGGCTTGAACTCACGGACCACGAGATCATGACCTGAGCCGAAGTTGGACGCTCAACCGACTGGGCCACCCAGGCGCCCCAAAAGTGTCTTCATCTCAAAACCCGTGTTTTGATGAAGAGCTCAATTATACATACGAAACATTATAATTTGGGAGGTTTGTCACAATATGGTTCTTGTTACGATTGTGGTATATGTTATGCTCTATGGATGAGGGACTAAAAATGGATATGCATGTGTATCTTAGACGTGTGGATTGTTTAACTTGTTTTGTGAAGCTTTTTGTCACAATGTGATGTACTCTAAAATCCTTACGTCATACTTACATCTTGCTCATCCCTTATGTTTGTATGTTACAAAACATTTAAGACACTTTTGTTAAAAAAAAAGTTTACTTATTTTGAGAGAGAGAGAGAGAGAGAGAGTGGCAGAGGGGCAGCGAGAGAGGGAGAGAGAGAGAGAATCCCTAGCAGGCTCCTCACTGTCAGCACAGAGCCCAACACCAGGCTTGATCTCATGACCTAAGCCCAAACTAAGAGTCAGACACTTAACCAACCAAGACACCCAGGTGGCCCTGAAGTTTGTATTGATCGAACAAATGTTGCATTAAAAAGGCTCCCCTTGGGGCACCGGGGTGGCTCAGTGGGTTGAGCATCCGACTTTGGCTCAGGTCATGATCTTGCGGGTTCATGGGTTCAAGGCCTGCATTGGGCTTTGTACTGACAGCTCAGAGCCTGGATGCTTCAGATTCTCTCTCTCTCTCTCTCTCTCTCAAAAATAAGTAAACATTAAAATTTTTTACAACAAAGACCTGTTAGACATGATCTGATGTTCTTAGTGATCAAGTGTTGATACTCCCGGAGGCTCAGGTACCTCATAAAACCCCTTATAGGTATTCAGCTCATGTCCCAGTTCTAAGTCCCATCTTCTCACCGGAGGCAGCAGAGCCTAATGGGCAAAGCATTGGGAACCTGGAGATTGGACTTTGCATCCAAGATCTGTCCTCTCTTGCTGTGCAACGTGGGGCAGATGATTTAGCCCAATGAGCTCGACATGGGGGCTAAGGAAGGTTGATCCTGTCATCTGTTGTGGCTACAACCTGCGGTTGTTCTGGGCCCAGTTACAGGGCAGTGATGTGGGGAGCCCCAGCCCAGGAATGTGAGCTAGACCTCGCCGTGGAGCTCACTATAGTGTCCAAGCAAGAGCATCTCCATGGGAGTGACCAAGAATCCCCTGGACCGAGCAGGACCGGGATTCAGTGGCATGCTTATAACACTGGCTATAGCCTGGCACCTAGATACGGAAGGACCTTCGAGCGTTTGTCTAGAAAAGTCTTTGTGGCGCTTGGACGTTATGTATGGGTGTGTGGTGGGCCAAGGCGGGTGGGCGGGCATCAAATGACTGATCCTAGATTTTCTTCTTAAAAGGGCAGGTTTGGGGGTAAAGGCATTGATGTGAAAACGTAATGCTGACCTAAGCAGATTAGCAGAGGCTTAGATTTCTTGCATCTTGTACTGCTAATTGAAAATTAATCATGTAACTGACAGCCCAACAAATTTTGAAAACAAACTCTTCTCACGTTAAAACAAACACCCAAACAAGCCAAAGCTCACTTCTGAAGCTCGCTTTCTAGAAAGATGATATGAGTTACATTGCTCTTCCTTTGAGGACGGACTCTGAATCTCCTGGGTTTGGAGGCTCCCTTTCCTACTTCATGCCTGTCACATGTTCCTCCCCCTCCTAGAATGACTGCTTAGTTTCATGTCAGTGTTTGCCCGTGGATGTGGGGTCATGTGAATGCACTGGAGCCAGAAAAGAGGTTGCAAAATTTGGGTTCAATCACAAAGGCAAGTAGATGAAAGGATATATGATTCATGATGTGATATAAGGTTCTAGAACCACACAAATGGGAGAAAAATTCATCAGGTACCCCACAAATATCTATTCAGTGTTACCTTAAACTTCCTCACAGTAATGTCTGCTTGGTATGGTATGTAAGACCTTCCGTAATCTTCCTGACATCTACTGGTCTGCTGGATCTCCTTCCACCGGTCACTTGAGCTCTGATAATTTGGAATTACTGATCTTTGCTTCATGCTGTTTCATACATGTACTCCTTGACCGATGGTTTGACTTTTCTGGATTGTCTTTCTCCTTTACTGAACTCCTATTTATCCTTAAAGACCCGACTCAAATGCCCTTTGTCACCTGCCTTTGCCCTGAGGAGGCATGATTAATCGCCATGTTTCCGGCATATGCCATGTTGCATTCTAATGATTTGTTGACAGATGCTTATAACCATCCAGGCCATAAACTCCAAAGGGCAATCACTGTGTTATTCGTTGTTCAATGCCAGTTCCTGGAACACAGTAGGTTTTTAAGCCATTTTTTTTTTAAATGAATGAACACCCGCTTGCATGAATCCTAAGCACTGTGTCAAAGGGGTTGTAGATTGAGCTACAAACAGGAGGACACGGCCTTTATCCTCAAGGAGATTATCATCATGGGGAGGAAAGAGACATGTTAACCTTACCTCCCCTCTAAGACAGATTTCTAAGGAATGTACCAGAGATACGAAGTACATGGCATCATGTATACCTAGTAGTAAAACTTTTATTGAAAGAATAATGAAGGCAATAAATATTTAGTGAATAAATAAAAAAAGAAAGAGCAATGATGAGATAGTTATTTTAACAGCTAGAACAAGTCTGGTGGGGGAGATACTTCTTAAGCTAGAGTTTTGTGTGTGTGTGGTTTTTTTTTTAACGTTTATCTATCTTTTGAGAAAGAGAGAGACAGCGTGTGAACGGGGGGAGGGGCAGAAAGAGAGAGAGAGGGAGACACGGAATCCGAAGCAGGCTCCAGGTTCCAAGCTGTCAGCGCAGAGCCCGACACGGGGCTCGAACTCACGAACTGCGAGATCATGACCTGAGCCGAAGTCCCGTGCTTAACCAACCGAGCCACCCAGGCGCCCCTCAAGCTAGAGTTTAAACGGCGAGCAGTGGTAGAGATGGAAAAGGCTGAGTGGGAACATGGGTGAAAACAGAGCCACGAACACATGACGTGTTAGGGAAACAACAGGCGATCCAGTCAGGTTGGAACATAGTGAATGCAGGAAAGGATGGGAGGAAATCTGTCTGGCGGTCTGTATTGGGGAACAACTCACGAAAGACTTGGAATTTATGGGGGAAGGAATGGCGTGCTGTTGAAGGTTTCGGAGCGGTGGCGAAGTGGTGTCAGTGCACGCGTCACGTGAGGATCGAATGAGACGACGTACAGAACGTCCTTGGAACAGTGACTGGTAAACATTCAACACTCAGTGAATGTTAGTTATTATAGTGGGACATTTTCTGGAGGCAGACATAAGGTAGAAAGCGGTCGAAGTCAAGGCAAAAATTACAAAAGCTACAGCAATTGTTTAGATAAAAGATAATAAAGCCCTACGTTTAGAAACAAGCTACAGGCATGAAAAGGATCATATTCAAATGAGAGTTTAGAGGTAAGATGGAACTAATTTCGCCACCAGTTGGTGGGCCAAGAGGAAAGAATAAGAAGCTACTAGCCTTGTGGTCCAGAGGAAGAGTAATGTTACCGAAATAATGAAACCAGACGATCAGCGGCTGGAAGGCAGGTGACGTGTGCGTTGCCCATGCTGAGTTTGCTGGATCCCTGGGACTCAGAGATGTCCGCCAACCTGTTAGCTAGGTGGGTTTGAAGTCTAATAGGGAGGTGTGGACAGGAGATGTGAATTTGGGGATCATCAGCACAGAGGTGACGGTTGTCACCATGCAACCGACAAGGTGTAGAGAAGGACGCATCATGAGGACAGAACATTTGTAACTGCAGATTTGGGGGCGGGGGCGGCTTTCACTTACTGCCTAATAAATCGGAGTCCTTCAGTGCCCCTTCCTTCCTCACCATGCACGCTACTTTTGAGCGCCAATGGCCGTTGAGGACAGGAAGAGCAGAACGCAGGCAACGACAACATAAATATGTGTAGACTGAGACGACATAACCCATAGCAACCTTCTAATCACACACATTAAAAAACTAGGGCAATGGGTGCCTGGGTGGCGCAGTCGGTTAAGCGTCCGACTTCAGCCAGGTCACGATCTCGTGGTCCGGGAGTTCGAGCCCCGCGTCGGGCTCTGGGCTGATGGCTCAGAGCCTGGAGCCTGTTTCCGATTCTGTGTCTCCCTCTCTCTCTGCCCCTCCCCCGTTCATGCTCTGTCTCTCTCTGTCCCATAAATAAATAAACGTTGAAAAAAAAATTAAAAAAAAAAAAAACTAGGGCAAAACAAGGATGCTGAGATTCCACCACCGCGCCCCTTAGCGTCCTCCCGAGCTCGTCGTTGACATACTTCACCTTAGGGAAGTGCTTCTTCATGACGAGCGAGCTTTAGCTTCACCTTGGACTGCGGGCCTCGGCTTTCGCTCCGTGACCGTCTGTTTTGCGAGGAAACCACCTGGTCAGACGTCACAATTATACAGCTCTCTGCAGCGCCCAGAACTCGGATCGAAAACCTCTGCGCCCCTGGGGTCTTATGAGCTGGAGTGGGACTATGGGCTTCGGAATGGTCACATCCCTCAGTCGAGGGGCACGTATGTTGCCCTTCTGGTGTATTCGCCTATTCTGCATTCCCCATTCTTCGTTTCCAGTCCTTTTATTATCACAAAATACCTCCTCTCATGTATAGTGGGCATAACGTTGAGTGAAAAAAAGTAAGACATGGAAAGAGATGTACGGAAGAATAACATGTATATTCATTTTTAATAGAGTCACAGAAAAATTCTATGGATAAGTTTATATGCATGTGGGATAGGGGGAGGAGCAAAAACATAAAACCCCTTTTCTTCCTGGGAGGCTCCTGGGAATTTGACTTTCAACGTTTATTTATTTTTGGGACAGAGAGAGACAGAGCATGAACGGGGGAGGGGCAGAGAGAGAGGGAGACACAGAATCGGAAACAGGCTCCAGGCTCCGAGCCGTCAGCCCAGAGCCTGACGCGGGGCTCGAACTCACGGAGCGCGAGATCGTGACCTGGCTGAAGTCGGACGCTTAACCGACTGTGCCACCCAGGCGCCCCGAATTTGACTTTCCAGAACAGAAATCTTAAGGTACAGAGCACACGGGCTGTCAGACTTCAGCGTGGGTCAGAAGCTCCCGAGGGCTTGTGAAAACAGAGATCTCTGCGTCCCACCCTGGAGTTTCTGATTAAATAAGCCTAGAATGGGCCATTTCTAACAAGTTCCCAGGTGCTGCTGAGGCTGCTGGCCTGGGACCACAGTTACAGGGAAAGGGGAAAGCCCGGGGGGGGGTGGAGGGTTGGGCGAGGAATCAGTGGGCTGGTTTCACTGTACCCACCCCCAGCCAGACTTTTCATCAGCCCCCCAGGCCCATTTCTATTTCAAGTACCTTTCTGGCTTCTTTTTTTTTTCTTCTTCTTCTTCTCTTTATTGTCAATCTATTTCCTTCAGCTGATTTTTTCTTCCAGCTCTGCCTGTAGTTTGGTGATGCGGACGGAGAGGAAGGAACGATAGTCCAATAAATCTGTGTAGAGCCCTGGCTCTACCAGTAACTGATTAAAGTCTGGGCACGTTATGCAATTCCTAGTGCATTAGTATACTCATATCTAAGGACAAGAAAAATACCGCTGAATTATCTTGCACTTCATTCAATCATTTTGTCATTTATAGTAACATTGGGATTGCAACTTGGAGCTGTTTTGTAAATGTGATAGGCTAAAGGAAATAATTTGTTAAGAGTCCAGATGTTGTGGGGCACCTGGATGGCTCAGTCAGATCAGCAGCACTCTTGATTTCAGCTCAGGTCGTGATTTCATGGTTCATGAAATTGAGCTCCGCGTTGAGCTCTGCACTGACAGCACGGAGCCTGCTTGGGAGTCTCTGTCTCCCTCTTTCCGCCTCTCTCTCTCTCTCTCTCAAAAATAAGTAAATAAACATTAAAGAAAAATTTTTAAAAAGAGTCAAGATGTTCTAAATAAGATAACAGGTATAAAATCATGCAATATAAGCAAAAATGCTAGACTGTCAAATGAGAATAAAAAATATCATTATTAATCCATGTTATTTTATTTTTTTAATGTTTTATATACTTATTTTTGAGAGAGAGAGAGAGAGAGAGAAAGTATGGAAGGGCAGAGAGAGAGGGAGGGAGACAGAATCCCAAGCAGGCTCTTCGCTGTCAGCATGGAGCCCCAGGTGGGACTTGAACCCACAAACCACAAAATCATAACCTGAGCCAAAAACCAAGAGTCAGATGCTTAACTGACTGAGCCACCCAGGTGCCCCAAATCCATGTACTTTAAAAAATACGTGTTCTTGATCGGACCACTGAAAGGACCTAGATTAGAAGCAATGACATCACAGTAGTAATAAACATCCCCAGTGCTCAGATTTTGGTTTCTAAAAACTATTTCGTACTCAAAGGAATCAGAGCTCCTTTGAGAAGCACGTGATTTCTGGCATGTGGCAGTGATTAAATAGGGAGAGCCTCAAAGCTACAAAGTATTTAAAGACTTAGGGGGTCATGTCAAAAGGCATCAGATTTAAGGGGCTCCCCTCGGCCAAATTTGGGATAATTTGAACATCAAAAGGAATAATAATCCATGGTCAATTAGAGATAAATTTTGGATTAGATGTTAGGGAACTATATTTTTAGGCGTGATAACGGTCTCGGGTTATGTGGGGAATTTAGTATTGGATGCTAAAATATTTATGGGTGATGTGTTATGATGTCTATAATTTTTTTTTTAAATTTTTTTTTAACGTTTATTTATTTTTGAGACAGAGAGAGACACAGCATGAACGGGGGAGGGGCAGAGAGAGAGGGAAACACAGAATCGGAAGCAGGCTCCAGGCTCTGAGCCATCAGCCCAGAGCCTGACGCAGGGCTCGAACTCACGGACCGCGAGATTGTGACCTGAGCCGAAGTCGGACGCTTAACCGACTGAGCCACCCAGGCGCCCCATGATGTCTATAATTTTTTAATGCCTCAGCCAAAAGTTATCTGGAAAGATAAAACAAATATGGCCAAATTGTTAAAAATTGTGACTATGGATAGTGGGTTTCTGGGTGTTCATATTTCTAATTTTCTGAATATTTGAGATTTTTTATAATGTAAAAAATTTGGAACTTAGTTTGTGTTATAGATGAGACATATATTTTGGCGTGTGTGTGTGTGTGTGTGTGTGTGCGTGCACAGCACCTGTCACAATGTGTAGATGTTTAAAAATATTAGCTCCCTTCCTTACAGTATAAAAAGAAGACACTAAAACACCCCTATCCTTGGCTGAGCTTAAATTCTTTTTTTAGAACGAAGTGAAGTTTAAACAAACACACACAAATAAACAAACAAACAAGCAAACTTCTCGTGCCACACTCCCCCACCACCCAGTTCCTCTAATTGATTTCCTTGGCTTCCCTATGTTGTAACAACAGAGAGAGCCTTGAGCTTTTCATTCACTCTGGATAGTGCCAAAGATTTTTTGCACTTATTCAAATCATAAGGTCAGAGAGAGAGAGAAAGTGGGAGAGAGAGCACTCTAGGGGAAGACAGATGGAGTGGGGAGGAGGTATGAGACAGATGGACCCCTCTCGGAACAAGCCATGTAGCCATAATAATAAAAAATAAAACTGTAAACACAATTCAAGGAGGACGGTTAAAGACGAAGAGCTTGACTGCCCAGCTTGCTAGAGATGTAACCAGAGGTGACCTCTGTTTACCCTAACTTCTGCCTAAAATCAGAACTGAGGTTCTGTCCTCCTAACGGAAAGCCACCTCGGCCTATGTACCTGTAGGCAGGCCAAGGTCATTCAAGTATTAATGCATGTCTGAGGTCAAGGAATGCATCATCAGTCATTCGTGCAACAGATATCAATTAAGCATCCACCACATGCCAAGGCTCTTTTCTAGCAGCTTGGGATGTATTTGAGGATGAAACACCCCCAAATCCCTGCCCTTATGGACAGACAATAAACAACAAATAAACTGAATGAGGCATGGGTCGCAACTTAAAATAGGAAGGTCAGGAGGGACCTCACTGAGACGGCACCATTCGAGCAATGACTTCGAGAAGGTGGAGGAGTCAGTTGAGCTGCTGACCGTGGGAAGAGCTTTTCTGGCAAAAGGAAAAGCAAGTGCAAAGGTCCCGTGGCAGCAGTGTACCTGGTAAGTCCCAGGAATGGAGCAGAGGCCGGGGGAGCTGAAAAGAGTGAGAACAAGCAAAGTGTCAGGACAGGAGATCAGAGGTAACAACGAACAGGTTATGAAGGGCCCTGAATACACTGAAGAATTTGGATTTTACTCCAATTGGAATAGGAGCCAAGGCAAGGCTGTGAGTAGAAGACTGACTCGATCTAGCTTTTATCTTTGAAGGATGGCTCTGGCCGCTGCGTCGCACATAGACCGTGGGGGACGAAGGTGGAAGCCGAGAGACTCACTGAGGAGCTGCTGCGGTAATCAGGTGAAAGGGTCAGGTGGTTTGGATCAAGTTCAAAGCCATGGGAATGATCTCTGTAGCATCCCAAACAATAAGGCTAACAAGCAGAAATTGGGGGCGAGGGGGAAGCTGTTGGTGTGACAGTTTTGCCGAGGTATAATGGACATCCAACAAACCACAGACGTGTGCATATTGAAAAGCTTTGCCGTACGTATAAGCCACAGTCAAGACAATGAACCGATCTGTCGCCCCCGAAAGTTCCCCTTTCTGATCCCTTCTTTCCTGCTATTCCTTCGTCTGGTCTCAGCTCACACAGACTGATCCGTATTTCCACTGATGTCCAGAGATCTTTCTGTGCAGCTGCCTCCTCCCTGGGACTCTGTTCCAGAATCTCTAGCCACCAAGGTCTCCTTGGATTCTTAGCTCTCTCTGTCTCCACAGCTGAAAGAGGGAGTCTCTTGGGCTCCACCTGAGTTCTCCTTCCCTGCACCATGGCCTGGAAATTCTCCCAAGGCAATCAGTAAGTGGGGACAATCATAGCTGTCACTTCATTTGTTACCTTTCTCTCAAGAATTAGTGTCTTCTCTCATTGCCTGGCTCTAGTGTCCTGAATACCTTGGCTGTGGATGTTTTGTCTGTCTGTCTGTCTATGTCAGGTGGGAAATAACAGTCCCTGTGACTCCATTTTGGCCAGAAGCAGAAATCACTGGTGACGTTTTGAAGTAGACGAATTCCGTTAACACGGCCAAAAGGAGATCCGAGAGTTAGAGATTCTGTGCTGTTCTAGAGCTTGCCCTGTGTATTTTTGCCCTTGGCCTGGAGTTTGGCTGCAGCAACACCAGTGGTCAGGGGTACCATGTAATTTCTTTATTTGATATTACAAGTTGGAACTAAAGCACTTAGGCTCGGCTGATGGGAGTCACCTCTTCTAAAATGCAAGTACCCTTGGGATTAATGTCTACTGACCTGCTCCTAACATCTTCCTAGCTAACGGTTATTGGGAGCGTATCTCGAAGTGCCAGGCACTTGGTTGGACCACTTTACATCCGTTAATTCATTTAACCCCCCTGGTGATCCGCCAAGGTACCGTTGAGCTTAAGCAGACTGACAGAAGCTGAGAAGCTCACCCGGGTCCCAGAGCTCTTGAGAGGATTAGAATCCAGATTTGGATGATACCACACATCTTATTATTCAAAGTATGACCCATGGCCTGGCAGCGTTAGAAGAATCTCAGGCCCTACCCCAGACCCACCGCATCCAAACCTGCATTACAAGGTCCCCCTGTGATTTGCATGGACACCAACTTATTAGGGGCAGAATTGTAATGGTGACCTCAGGCAGTGTGGCACCAGCGCGTAAGCTCTAGATCATTCCCTCCTGCTGAGAGAATATCATGAGCCAGGGCAGAGGGTGGAAGGATAGACAAGGAACAGGGAAGAGGAGGAGAGGTCCGAGGCCGGAGCTCTCGCTGTCTTGCCAGAGGCAAAGCTGTGCGTGGTAATAGAACCCCAGGGTGTGCTGGGACCTTTGCAATATCTAAAGCCTATTTCTTATGCATATCTGGGACTCAAAGTGTTTTATCTGCAGGTGAAGCATAATTAAACGGTGCTGAAGATTTCTTGTCTGTTAAAGGAAATGATGAAGGAAGAGAGAGTGATAGTTTTGGGTGTACAGTTGTCTGCTAATTCTGTGGTGTGCAGAGAGAAAACAACATACTCAGGCTATTTCTGTGTAGTGCAAAGCAAAAGAGATAAAAATATGAGAGCCCGCTGGCCTTCATTAAAAGGATAAAGGGTTGCTGATTGGAATTTCCTTTTAGGCTTTATGGACGCTTTAAATTTAAAAGGACATTGCAGCTTGGTGACATTGGTGAGGCTTTTCGCCTTATGTCGAGTGGCTTAATTGTGCTCGTGCTTACTTGTTAGGTTTCCTGAGATATATTTAGATATAATCTATAGGCCCTCCTTCTGGAACAAAAAACCACAGAAGCACAAGTCAGCGGGCTCCGGGGGCACAATTCAAGGCCTGTGTCTTTTATTGTGCACTGCCTCCGTTAATTAGCTTTCTAATTATGATTTATTTAAAATTGTTATTTTTAAATCCATTCATAGACGGTGTTGAGGTGACATATTACTTTAGAAATAATAGAGATTTGCCTTTAGCTCTGAGAGTTGCGCTGTTCAGAAAAGCATTATTCCTGTGCTTTCTTGTCCCTTCTTGTCCCCCACCAACCCGGTTCTTTCCCATATGCCGTGACACCCACAGAACGTGCCAGCGGCCTCCAATTCTTTTTGTTTTAATGTTTATTTACTTTTGAGAGTGAGAGAGACAGAGGGTGAACGGGGCAGGGGCAGAGACAGAGGGAGACACAGAATCCAAAGCAGGCTCCAGGCTCCGAGCTGTCAGCACAGAGCCCGATGCGGGGCCCGAATGGCTCGAACTCATGAACTGTGAGATCACGACCTGAGCCGAAGCCGGGCGCTTAACCAACCGAGCCACCCAGGTGCCCTTCTTCCAATTCCTTTACTTGGTTTTTTGCTCTTAAAAAACACAAAAACAAAAACAACTGAACTTTTCCCTTTTAGACTTGCAGTTCAGTACGCTTTGATCCAAGGATGCTTGGAGTCCTACAGCACGCCAGCCTTGACCTAGCCCTCTGGTGCCTCCCGATCTTACCATGGATTAGACCCTTTCTCACTGATAGCCCCATGTGAGCCAAACCCTGGAACTAACCTGCTGTAAAGGTGCCCTGGTGGGATGCATTGCGAGCCCACAGATGAGAGAGAGAAAGCTCCATCCCTCGGCCCTGCCAAGTCTGGGCAAATTGCCGTGAGAACAGGCTCACTTTCTGTGGCTAATATCCTCTCTTGAATTCATCCTCTCTGTGCTTTTTCTAGAAACTTTAACGTTGTCATTCACCTTTATTTTCTTCAGAACTGTTCTGATCTGAGTCCCCTTCGCAGTAATTTCCTCTTTACCAGATGACAGATATCTGGTCCAATATACCTGAGCATAGATTTCCTTAAAAGATCCCGGTGGAGGGTGCCTGGGTGGCTCATTCGGTTAAGCATCCGACTCTTGGTTTAGGCTCAGGTCATGATCTCACAGTTCGTGAGTTTGAGCCCCACACTGGGCTCCGTGCTTGACGGTGTGGAGCCTGCTTGGGATTCTCCCCCTCCCTCTCTCTCTGCCTCTCTCCTGCTGTCTCCTCTCTGTCTCTCTCTCAAAATAAATAAATAATAATAAAAAAAGATCTTAGTGGTGCTTCCTCACTTGACAATATTAGCTGAGTCTTAATAAGTCATCTGAATGAGATCTTTTTTTTTGTTTTCCTCATCTGAATGAGATCTAACTCACATACTGAATGTGTCTTAGTACCTTCCTGGAACGAGGCAGGCTATAAGTAAATACAATAGAAAACAAAACAAAGAACAAGAACAGTAAGTGGCACGTGCTGTGACTATCTGCAGGTTGTCCTCCGGATCCCTTTCTCCCGGGAGCAAAGCCGCTGGCTGCAGACTGCATTTCTCAGCACGTGCTGTAGTTACACATGATCATACGACTAAGTTTGGAACAGCAGAATATTTGAGGATATGTTGTGTTCAACTCCCATGTCACTTGCAAATTAAGACACGCCTCTGTCTCTGGACTTTGTTTCTGTCTGTCCCATCCTCTGGCCAGAATTTGAATAGGACGGCAACCTGGCTTTGACTACCCAGATGCACACACCCCCCAAGGAGGTGGCCGGGGGCCAAAATGGAAAGAACTCGGCTCCCTGAACGATTTCGTTAGAGCGGAACTGCCCCACCAGCCTATATGGGCTAGACTGTTACGTAAGAAATATCTTTCTATCTTGTTTAAGCCACTGTCTCTGGTTTCTTTTGTTATAGCAGTCTAATATGTGCCCTAACTAACACATGAAACTAGAGGGGGGTGGGGAGTGTCTAAATCATTACTGTGAGAAACTTAGGGCTTGCAGGCCTGTGTCGTAGATATTTGGCATTTTGTAAGAGTTCTAAGTCACCATTTTCCCTAGGAAGATAAACCGATTTATGACTGGGAGCCCCTTCTACCTTAAAACTTTGGTTTGCTGGGGTTGTGTGTGTGTGTGTGTGTGTGTGTGTGTGTGTTCTTCAGAATCACTTGGAGGGCTTCTGAAAACACAGATTGCTGGGTAACACTCCCTGAGTTTCTGATTCAGGACTTCTGGTGGGGAGGAACCCAAGAATGTGCGTTTCTAACAAGCTCCCAAGTGATGCTGTTGGGCTAGCCTGGGGACCACCCTGAGGTCCCCTGAGTCCTCATCAGCCTGAACTCTAACAACATTTTGAAGAAATCTATAGCCAACAACTAGTTTAATGACGCACTGTTGAGGCACTGTTTGAAGTCCTGCCATAACCCACGTCCTGACTCAGTTCTCCTGTAGCTCCAGGGCACAGCTACTGTGCAAGCCGACAGCTTCCAACTCAAGTCCACTGACCTCACTGCTGCCCAAAGCCTTTTTTCCAGCTCAGAGAGTCCCTCTCAGCCCGCCTGTAGGGCAGCCCAGAAGTGTTGGGGATTTGTTGCTTCCTTGACCAACAAGGAATGCTTCTGGTAGATAAATACCCACGCCTCCCCAGTCCTGAGCAGGACAATTCTGATGTCGGTTCTTTGTGATGCCGTCAGGGGATCCAAGGAGGATCAATTGCCAATGACAAACCTAATGCTCTCTTTCTTGACTTGTCCTCCTTCCTGTCCTCACTTTCTCTGCTCCCTCACTTCCCCCTCCCAAAACCACCTCCAAGTAAACTACATGCACCCAAATCTTGCAAACAGGGTCCGACTGGAAGAATCCAACCAAAGTCATCTCTCTACTTATCGTGTTGTCTGGGCACCCTTTTATCTCGGTAAAACTCTAGGTCAGATGGAGAGTCTCATGGTGGGACCGGCCATCACTATTACCGGAGAGCCCGGACCCCATTCAGTAGGAACAAATGAGGGGCAGTGAGGTGCAGACCTTCACAGCGTGAGCTCTGGAGCCACCCTGCCTGATTCAAACCTCATATTTGCCCCTTGCTAGCTGAGATGTTGGGCAAATTAATGAGTCATTATGCCCTAGTGTCTTTATCTATAAAACCAGAATAATAATAGTTCCCACCATATAGGATTTGGGGGATGAGTAAACGAGTTAACACATTAAAAAGTTCTTAGAACACTGCATACACATAGTAAGCTCAACAAATGTTAGCTTTTTATCACATTTCTGGGGCTGGGACTCCAGAATAATGAGAGGAGTCTTCTTATCCTCTCCAACCCTGATGTACCTTCTCTTCATGTCGGGAACAGAACAGCCATCTCTCTGCCACTCTTGCAAGAGCAGACAGCTGGCAGAGAGCTCTGTGTTCTCTCATTGTTTAGTGCTTTCTGAACAGTGAAATGACTCTCTCTTGTCCTTCTGTCAGCCTGTTTTCCTTGTTGATTTTGGTAAACCACCAGTTGAAAAAAGTTTTTAAAAAGGTTGGATACAATAAAGGACAGCTTTTATGATTCAAAGTCATTAGTAATGGAAGCTTTCTAATGTAGTTTCTGCTGGTAACAATCCACAGCATATGATAAAGGATAGTAAAAATGCTATTTAAAAAATACTCTTAATACAAGCAACGCATCCTCTCCAGAAAAAAAATTTGGGAAAAAAAGATATAAAGATTAGCCATAATAATTATATTGCTCCTTATGTTTTATGTATTGCCTTACATGGCTTTCCTTACGTTTGTGTATGAAGGATAGATGATAGGTAGATAGATAGATAGATAGATAGATATAAAAATGAGATTATACAATACATGTTGCTTTATAACATTTCCCACTGAATATAGCATAAGCAGCATTCTGTGTCTTAAAATATTCTTCCACAACATTATTGATTTTCTCTAATTTTATTCTCAGAAGATGACTTATCTTGAGATCAAAAGGGTACCTTACTATCTAAATAATGTCTTTGAAAAGAGAGATAAATAAGAGATAAAGAAAGAAATCTATAGATAAATGTCTGTACAAAGCTTTAAAGGATTAGCTGAAAACAGCCAACAGGGAAATGCTTCCCACATAATTTTTTTGGAGTAGAGCTGGGATCACTAAACCTTTTCCCAAAATGCGAAAAGATAGCATCCGAAGGTGTTTTTTTTTATTTTTTTATTTTTTAAAATTTTTTATTCTCTCTTGGCTCCAAGCCCCCATGGGAAGAGTTACCAAAGATGGGTTAAGAAAGATGTTTTATCAGCGTTAGCTAGGAGAGTTATCAAGTAGATTAGATGGAGGATGAACTGAGTTGTAAGCTATGAAATCATTTTAATTTCAATTGTGAGAAACAGGGAGGAAACAAAAAGTAGAGGATGAGCCAATAGTTTGTTCCTTAATTTTCAAGTTCACAGATGTAAGCTGATTACACAGGGGACTTCCTTTGTGGAACTACAGAGAGGAGGGGCTATTTTTGACTTTTTTGGATACACGATGCAGTGGACACAAGAAATGTACAGACTCCCCCTTCAACTCCCAAAGACAGGAACACGGTGCTCCACCTCCCTCCCCAAGACAGGGAAGTCACCTGTATTCTTCTTTCGTGTTCTGTGGAAAATCCAATGGCAACATACTACCAGCCCCAAGCAGCATAACCCCAAATTGATTTCTAACATTTATAATTAGTTCCTAAGTCAAGAAAATGTACTGAGTCTGCTAACATATTATACAACGGCTTTAATGGAAAAGAATTAGGGATAAAAATAGATTAAAGGCTTCTAAGGCTATCTTTGAGTGACGGCTGCCACTAAACTAATTCAAAACTTATTTAACCATAAGTAGTTCTTTGAAGAATTTGGAAATAATGAGAGGCCCCACTCACGTAAAATCCTTTTCATAGCATTCCAGTTGGCAAGTAAGCAAGAATGCATACCAAGAGAGGTCAAGGTGATTTGGAGGGAATCATGTCCCCCCTCCCAGTCCAGGGAAACACTCTGGTTCCGGAAACGGAAAGGGGAAGCGAAGGCAGACGGAGGGACTTGGGGCCAGGTGGTGGAGGAGAACTTCGAGACACAATTTGACTTGCATGTAGAAACACTTGAAGATGGCACTGGTATCTTTAAAAAATGATGACCCAATCCAAGTGGTAGTGTTACGGAACCAGGCTGGAACGCTGGCGGAGAAACCAACGGGCACTCGGAGATCTTGGTGGATCAGAGATTTATTTAACACCGGAGGGCTCAGAGGAGACCATTTCTCCAAAGATCTGAGCCCGAACGCGAGAGGGAAGGGTAATTTATAGTTATCAGTCTCCATATTTTTTGGGGGGCGGGGGGGGAGTTCGTGCACGCAGCAAACAAAGGAAGAAGAACGTTAAAGAAAGAAGTCTAAGCTAGAGACCAGAGTTTGTTTTAGCCCCATCAGCCATCTTTGGGGTACTTTATCCACTTCTCCAACAGGAGGAAAGATGGGAAATCTTGTTTCATCATGCTTTGATTGTATAGGATGTTGAGGCAGAATGTGAGTGGAGTGGATGAAAGAACTCGACATGCTTGTTGTTAAGTGGGAAATGTACCTGCGGGCAGAGGAGGGAGGGAAAAAGTACTGTAGTTAGACACGAAAACAAGGCCCTGCCCTTGCTAAGGATCCAAATACACGAACTCAGCAGCAGAAGGTAAAAGACTGTGTTAAACATCTTCGATTTGCTTAACATTTCCTTAAGAGGAAAGTAAGAAAAGGTGCCAGGCTTTCAGTAAGCTGGGGCCCTCAAGTCAAAGTCATTGTGTTGGTAGACATCGAACCCACCACTAAAGTGATAGACAGAAATACGTATACAGAGCTTTATCCTGGGAAAAGCAGAGACAGAGAGGAAAGCAGAGACGCAAACATTTTTAGTTTCCTCCTTTTCACACATACACAAAAAAAGAGGAGAAGGGAGAGAGAACTGGAGTCTTTAACTGAAGCTCAAACATTAGACGATGTCCGTCCTGGGAGGATAGGAGTCAGGTTGTGAATTGGATCCGTTCACACATCTTTTGTCCAAGCAACTAAGAGGTGGTGAACGGACATTCCATCCGGAAGTGGACTTTAGTAAAAGCACGTATCTTTGCATTTTACAAGTGTCTGAATTTCTCACTTCTAAACTTTTGCCTCAGAGAGACACATTTGCCAAACCCTTTCATGTGCTAACATCTGAAAACAAAGTAAGCCTTACAAAGGCAAACAAAAGCTTTGCTTAGGCAAAATAGCAAGAACAGCCTTGGAAACAGTCACAAGAACAGAACCTAGAGTATTAATTTAGGCTTTTTTTTTTCTTTTCTGTTATTTGATGTGCACGTAAACAATAGCGCACAACGCATCCAATCCTGTGTCTGGCCCATAAAAGCAATTTCCTTTTGATATATCTGTTTATTTTTTTTCCTAGAGGAAGTAAAGTCTTATTGTTCCTGACAAGATGTAAATGGAGGCCATTTTCAAGTCTATAAATCACTATATGATTGCCTCACACCTGCACTGGAGTCTTTTGAAGCCAGCACTGGGCTTCTAGTAGTCCTGGCATGAGGAGTTACCCTAGGAAACGGGACAAACCACCTTTAAAAATTATTATTCACTCTTCACAACGATAATAAAATTATCATTAATTCACTCTTATGTAGAGGGATATGCTCGTAAGGCCATCTCACCATAATATCACCACTAAGATCACAACTACCTTTCATGGAAGGACCATTAGCTAGATGGCATTGATTATTTACTTTGACCAACGATTGAAAAGCTTGGATTGGATCCACTTAACTGCTCTGAATTGAGCACTCAATTGAGATAGAACAATTGAATTAAATTCAAAATGCAGACAATTGACCACATCATTTAAAAGGGATTCTTTAAGCAGAATTGAATCGACAGCTGGTTTGCTGGAATTATCGAAAATGGATCATATGGGGTGATGCCTCATAGCTTATTACAACTTCAGAGAGTGTCTGACTTGGCTGAGCGGAGGCTGGCATTTCTCTCTGCTCTGTGACGCGAGTCACAGGCAGGGAGACACTGAGCTGAGATTTGAGTGCAGTGGGGAGGGTGATCGTGTGGGTATGGAAGGCCTGGAGGTGGTTGTACAGATCCAGAACAATGAGAAAGGGGCTGGTCTGGGAAAGACAGGAAGAAATGAGGCGGTAGTTTCCTTTGCCAAGAATGCCCACCTCTCTGCCTCTCACCTTCCCTTCTCTGTCCACCTGATCCCCACTATTTGCTTAATATTCAGTGACTATTAAGATGATATACCTACAGAGGTAATGGATATCTTTAGTTGCATGTCCCAGCCCTAGATCACAGCACCCTGGCCTACCTTCACCAGGCCATGTTCATTTATGACCGCTGTCTTTCCGTTCTGCCTGTTCGACTCAACTGTTTGTCTTTTCAGTCGTTCTGTAAACTCATAACGTGAGTCTCTAATAAGGTCTAAGTGTGGTTCACGGTGCGGGGCTTACATTAGCAAACAAACCCATGTTCCTGAAGCTTACAGTTCTAGTGGAAGAGAGAGAATAAGGTGAGAAAATAAAAGAATTGCACACCGCAGTGATGTATTTTGGAAACCGCCATGATGTATTTCGGATCAGGGAGCCAGGTAAAGGCAGCCCAGGATCTGGCAATGAAGCTGAGAGCTGGAACTTGCAAAGGAAGGTGGGCGGGTGGAAGCTGGACAGAGGACAGAGGGCGGACAGGGGTGTGCTGGAGTATACAGGGTGTGGGAAGAGTAAAAGAGCTAAGGTGGGGAAGACTGGATGTTGTTTCACGCATTCCTTCACTCTATAAATATATGGGCATGGGAAGTAACGGTTGATTCCTAGGATGCTGCGCAGGAATCACACCTGTCTTCCCCAGGCGTGGCGGATGCTGGGTGTGCCTCTCAGAACCCCCTACAGAACTGTAGCCTTCATTCCCCCAGCGGCAGGGAACGTGAGCACTGAGGCCTCACAACTTTATTGCTCTCTGGACCTTGCCTTCACCCAGAATAACACCCCACTTCAGGCACAATCCATAGCCAGTGACTAGTTAACGCAGGGCTACACATGCCCAGCCCTCTTCTCAAGGAACTACATCTCTGTAGACCCCTCTCAGCTCTGGAGTCCCCTGTGCAAATCTTCACTTCCGAGTCTGTTCCTCTGGAAAGCCGACCTAAGGCAGCTAGGGAGGATCAGGTTTGTGGTGGGAAATCAGGAGTTCCATTTTAGAGATATCAAATTTGAGTCATCCAAGTTGGTATTCAGGTATACAATTCAGAACTCAGAGGACGTGTCCAGCTAGAGATAAAAATGTCAGAGCCATTGGCCAATGAGGCATTTGAAGCCATGAAACACGAGTTTCATTCCGCAATAGGAGTGCCACTATCCAATATGGTAGCCACCAGCCACATGTGGTTATTAAGCGCTTGGTTTTCTCAAATGAGGAGCTCAACATTTAGGTTTCAGTAATTTAAATACAAAAGCTGATGCTCGGTTCAACTATTGGCATCTTCTAAAAAAGGTTGGCATTGACTTGGGTATGTGAATCTACTTTTTCTGCTGTAAATTTTGTGAAATCTAAATACACACCAATTATTTCCAATAAAAATTTAGCATCTAAGTGAGGAAGTACAAAGGATAAAATACTCCTCAAAGGAGTTTGAGGATTTATACAAAAACTGTAAAATATTTCACTGATAATTTTTATATTGATAACATGTTGAATAATGTTTTGGTTATATTGGGTCAGATAAAGTTGTTGGGATTGATTTCACATTTTTCTTTTCCATTTTTTTAAAGTTTATTTTTGAGACAGAGACAGAGAGAGAGAGAGAGAGAGAGAGAGAGGATCACAAGCAGGATGTACCCTGTCAGCATGGAGTCCAATGTGGGGCTCGAGCTCATGAACCGTGAGATCGTGACCTGAGCCAGATTCAAGAGTTGGATGCTTAACTGATTGAGCCACCCAGTTGCCCCTCAATTTATTTTTAATACGTCTGCTAGGAAATCTAAAATTGCGAACAGGGTTCGGATTATGTTTCCGTTGGACAGGCCTGCACTAGAGCATATAAACAGAGATGAGAAAATGGCCGGGCTAAGATTGGATAGAGGACAAACTGATAGCAACAGGAGCAGGAGGTGGCTGGTGAGAGAGAAGGGAAATCAGAAGGGTGCGGTGCTCAGGGGGGATGTGAAGAGTGACCCCAGGAGGGCACGTGTGGCCGGCCACTGAGAACACACCGCACCTGTCGGATTAGCTGGGAGGAGAACCTGGTATATATCTGAATTCCCAGTACTTGGCCGACAAAAAACATTCAGGAAAGGCTTGTTTCCTGAATTCTTGAATCACTTGATGAGGTGAGATGTAAGGGGCTGATTCACAGTTTCCAATTCGGAAAGACAACAGCAAGCATAAAAGTCCAAACGTTTACTTCCCCCATCTTTTCTGCACAAGACAGCTCTTTAAACTCTTCATCTCAGGGGCACTTGGGTGGCGCTCAGTTGATTAAGTGTCCGACTCATCATGTCAGCTCAGGTCACGATCTCACAGTTCGTGGGTTGGAGCCCCGTGCTGGGCTCCGTGCTGACAGGGTGGAGCCTGCTTGGGATTCTCCCCCTCCCTCTCTCTCTACCCCTCCCCGCTCATGCTCTCTAAATAAACAAATAAGCTGTTCAATTCAAAAAATCGTGTACCTGGAAGAAAACCCTGTCATGATGTGTTGGGATGTTAACTAAATGAATTGTGGTGATCATTTCACTACAGATGTACCCTCATGAGACTGGACACCTTAAACCAACACAGCACTCCATGTCAACTACATCTTGATAAAACTAGAAACGATTGCCAAAACCTTCTTCTGGGAAATAGCTCCGTGAAGGAATTTATGAGGATGCTTTGAGCAAAAGGACGAGCTCAGTCAAGTTATTAACCCCTTGGAGCTCTAGTCCCCTTCTCTCTGAAATTGGGGAGTAACGTCTGTAAGGTGGAATGCTTGTGAAGAATGAATTATTTAATGATGGCAAAGTACCTATGGGGACGCCTAGGACAGAGCAAATGCTCAGCAGATGTAGCTTCTGCTATTGTCATTGTAAGTATTATCATTCTGGTGTCACGTTCAAGTTTGGTTCCCAGATGGAGGAGTTAATTTTACTCTATAGGCTTAGCCTAAGAGTGAAAGCCATTTCACAATGCTTGTGAATGAGCACAGCAGCAGGGGGACAGAGGAAAAAAATAGGCAGAGATCGCAAATAAATTCGCGGCGGCCCGCGCTCACTTCTCCTAGTGCAGGGCAGACATAAGTAATCGATCGCGATGCTCTTTCCAAATGAGCCTCAGCGCATGCAGCCCCAGAATCTTTCCCAACGCTCTTTTCCAGGCAGCTCCTAGCCCAGGGATTCCGGGTGAGCCCTTGCAATGAAACCTACTTGGTAAAATAGGGTTAGCTCAAGTTATAATAGCACTTGGGGGGAAAAGTGAGCAGAAGTATATTCTTACGTTTTTCAAAGATAAAACAATGGTGCAGAAGAAAAAAATGAGTTGATTAGTGCCATGAGCCAAGAGTGATCTGACAGGAGATTCAAATACTCTCGCAATGTCCTCTTTTCAAAAGCATCATTTTGTCACAGTAAAGGAAAATGTTGAAAGTAGTTTAGGAAAAAAGACAACTTAGCAAACCATGTGATGAACACAGTGTTTTCAGTTACAGCACTGAATAATCAGGAAGGCATCGTGTCTTGCCTCTGAGTTCAAAGCCCTTCACCTCGCTCCTCTAAACGGAAACACAAGTGCTGGGGGATATCTGAAGCATGACAAACATTTAGGAGGGCTGATTTAAAGCCCTGTAAGGAATTGCCATGGCTGATCATGCAACAGATGGCTCCCAACAAGAATCATTTTAATATTAAATAGATAATTCAGGCCTCTGAAACATTCTGCCATTAAATCTGTAACTGAAAATATTTTTTAAAATCCATTCAAGAGAGACTGTAAATGTTTACAATAGCCGATAGATTTTTACAAGGACCTTCTTATGCATTTTGGAGCCTATGTCAAAATAGGGATGTCCTTCTGTTTTTTAAAGAGGGGATTTAGGATCAGATGCAAGGTCTGTAGGTTTTTTAGAAATGGTCTTATAGAGAAAGAAGGAGGGTGTGTGCGTTACTTAATTGATCTTCTCGTCTGCTCGTTCTCACTGAGTGCCTTCTGCACCTCCACCTGACCCACAGGCTAAGTGGTTTCCCCGGAGTCCATCAACCCCCTGTGGGTCCCAAGGCTTCTTGCCCAGTGTGGACCCCAAGGGCAACCACTCTTGATGTCACTCTTTCTGGGTCTCTCGACCCTCCGGACCCTCTTGCTCTCCCACAATTTCTGCAACTCCAGCAAGGGACCCTGAAGGTCAAGGTTTATGAAGACTCAACGCTTCCCGAGGCCCTCATGTTGTTGCCGCTGAGATTTTTTAGTTCAATCATTAGACGCGACTTAGCCCAGCTGTATTTTTGTTGTTGCTATTTATCTGTCCTTGCTACCCAATACCTGCCACAGACTCTTAGCCCTGAGTGAGCTCTCACCCCACCATTTGCCCATCTGCTTTTTTCAAGGAGAAAAGGGAGAAGTGACCTGCCCGATGTCCCACTCCAAGGCGGTGACTGTCACCAGGCGGTGACACCTAGTCCCCTGGCCCCTTCATCCCTTTCAGATGCTTCTTGCTCCTCTCTTCAGGGTACCACGTAGCTGCATTAACCTCTGTAAATTTGAGCTTCTCTTAGAGCAGAAGCCCCATACTTTAACAGGAGATCATTTTAGGAGGCATATGGACAAACTTTAAAAAAACCTTTAAATATCTGCATAGTTATCTTAATATAATTTTTAGAGAAAAAACATGAACTCATCAAAACCACAGTTACATGGATTCTTCATTGTGGAGGAGAAGGCTGAGGTAAAACAGAGTCCATTTAAAGTTCATTTTGAAGACCCAAGGTAAAGGGAGAAGACAAGAAATGAGGACATTAGATGCCAACCCGAGGCTGACTGTGTGGAATCAAAGGGGACTTGATGGGTCAAATAGAGAAAGATTAAGGCAATCATCTGTGCTCCACATGCATAGGTAATCAGTAAGTGTAAGATTTCCTCTCTCTCTCTCTCTCTCTCTCTCTCTTAATCCTTCTTTCTCTCAATTTCTCTCTGTCTCTGTCTCTTGCTTTCATGGGCCATGGACTCTGTCTTCTTCTCCGTCTAGACATGGTAGGACACAACGTTGCCAGATTCCACACTGTGGATGTGGGCAGCCTTCTCCTGCACCGTGATATCAACAGAATCACTTAGGAGTATTTTTTTAATGTTTACTTATTTTTGAGAGACAGAGACAGAGACAGAGCATGAGAAGGGGAGGGGCCGAGAAAGAAGGAGACACAGAAACTGAAGCAGGCTCCGGGCTCCGAGCTATCAGCATTCAGCCCAATGTGGGGCTCGAACTCACGAACCGTGAGATCATGATCTGAGCCGAAGTCCGACATTGAACTGACTGAGCCACCCAAGGCGCCCCTGGCATCACTTAAGAGTTTATGAGTCAACTGGCTTGGTCTTCCCTGTGATACTCTAGCCCTTCACAGAATGGCAGCTAGGATTGCGGTTTTGTTGTTGATGATAGCTTCCTTTTTGTTTTTGTTTTGTTTTTTAATTTTTTAAAGTTTATTTATTTATTTTGACAGAGAGAATGAGCGAGTATGAGTAGGGTAGGGGCTGAGAGAGGGAGAGAGAATCCCAAGCAGGCTCCACACTGTCAGCGCAGAGCCCCGTGTGGGGCTCGAACCCACAAACCATGAGATCATGAGCTGAGTGGAGATCAAGAGTGGGAGGCTTAACCGACTGAAACTCCCAGGTGCCCTGACTTCCTTTTTGTTTAATAACAGCAGGATACATCAATGCAGATGGGGAGTGGTCAGTCCCAAGGTATCTTCTGCTTCCCCTAAAGAAAGTCCTTAGTTCCTGTCCGTTAACATCTTAGGAGACTCCCAAATCGACCCAGACAGCCTCTGGACATAAATGGTTCCTTCTGGAGAAGGTTAATAGTTCCGTAGACCTGAATAGGAGAAGAGAGCTCACATAATAAAGCCTCCATAAAGTTTACTTGAACAAACACTTGACACAGTGCTTACTCTATGGCAAGATCTTTCCAGGCACTTCCCAAACATATGAACTCATTTATTTTACCCATAACTCCACAGCTAGGTATGTATCCCCATTTTGCAGATTGGGAAGCTGAGGCTCAGAAGAAATAAGTAGTGTATCCATGACCCCACACCCAGCGAATGGAAACTTGAACTAGAGTTCACATGTTCTTCACCAATATTTTAGATTAAAATCTGTTATTTAAAAAAAAAAAGGCCCTCATATGCAGATCTATCTGAACCCTAATACAATGAGGTGGGAGAATAAAGAACAATATCTTTATACCACGTACTCCTCAACAAAACACACGCGCGTGCACACACACACACTCAATATGTATATGTGTTAGGCATTGGGGGGTCCCTACCCTATTCATTACTTAGGAGCAAAATTGTGGGGGTTTAGTGGTGTATCCCAGATAGTTCACCAGATGATTAGAGTAAACAGATGGAGAAAGGGTACTGAATCTAGAAACTGTGTGTGAAACACAACTGAACATCTTTGACAGTGAGCAACCAGCCCTATACGGGGGGTAAATCAGCTTATTTTTTTTTATTGAATTAATTTTTAAAATTTACAGCCAAGTTAGTTAGCATTTAGTGCAACAATTATTTCAGGAGTAGATTCCTTAATGCTCCTTACCCGTTTAGCCCATCCCCCCCTCCCACAAACCCCTCCAGTAACCCTCTGTTCTCCATATTTAAGAGTCTCTTGTGTTTTGTCCCCCTCCCTGTTTTTATATTATTTTTGCTTCCCTTCCCTTATGTTCATCTGTTCTGTGTCTTAAAGTCCTCATATGAGTGAAGTCATATGATATTTGTCTTTCTCTGACTAATTTTACTTAGCATAATACCCTCCAGTTCCATGCACATAGTTGCAAATGGCAAGATTTCATTCTTTTTGATTGCCGCATACTAGTCTATTGTACATATATATATCACATCTTCTTTATCCATTCATCCATCAATGGACATTGGGCTCTTTCCATACTTTGGCTATTGTTGATAGTGCTGCTATCAACATTGGGGTGCACATGCCGCTTTGAAACAGCATACCTGTATCCCTTGGATAAATACCTAGTAGTGCAATTGCTGGGTCTAGGGTAGTTCTATTTGTAATTTTTTGAGGAACCTCCATGCTGTTCCCCAGAGTGGCACCAGTTTGCATTCCCACCAGCAGTGCAAAAGAGATCCTGAAAATCTGCTTATTTTATATCCCAAGCAGCGTCACCAGCATACCTTGAGAGTAGCTGGCGGTGAAAATATTCCATGGTGAGGTCGCAAAGTTTAACTCGTTTCACTGCCGAAGATAGGCTAGTTCCTCTATTTTGTCTATGGTTACCTGTGCCTCCTGAAGATCAGTATAAACTACCTTGTTAGTAGGCCTATGAATTAATCTGATCTAGATTCAGTTTTGGCCAATCCAATAATTTAAACGGTGCTTTTGTGAGAAATAAGCCCATTGATCCCATCAAAGGAGA
Organism: Prionailurus bengalensis; assembly: GCF_016509475.1. NCBI lineage: Eukaryota > Metazoa > Chordata > Mammalia > Carnivora > Felidae > Prionailurus > Prionailurus bengalensis. The sequence continues at coordinate 7,730,061 of NC_057359.1, forward strand.
GACACCAGACTCACGCGCCATGAAGTCAGGCTTTAATCAACGTTTGGCAAGACCAGATGTGGATGGACAGGTACACGGGGGGCGGGGGGGGGGGGGGTAGGCAGTTATAGCAGGCAATCTATCTCCTAGCGTGAAGCCCCTCCCCTCGTTCCTCATTGGCTGAGGACTACAGAGGTTACAGCCTTACCCGGAAGTGGTCTCTGCCCACCAAAGGCCAAAAGGTAGTCTGACCCGAACATATGTACATTCCTTGAGGTGTCATGGGGACTGCAGTTCTTTGCATGCTCATTGGCAAAAAATAGGCCCCGGAAATGGAGAGGGGAAGAAGAACCAGGAAGTGAAGTGTCTAAGGGCTTGGGACTCCGTTGTGGGTAGGGGGTTCGTACATATTTCCAATAGGGTTTTCACCTATTGTTAACTAGCCAGCACAGTTTTATTTGGAATTTTTGAAAATGAGTCATCTCCCTTCTCACAACCTTGCAGTAAAATTTAGTCTCTCTAGGGGGAAAAAAAAAAAATGTCCTCAAAAAGCCTACCTTTCTTCCTGTTCCTTCTTCTAAAGTTACACTCACGTGTTTAGGGGCAAGATGGCCGGTGTGCCTCTCTGGGGTGCGAGGTCGGTTAGGGAAGAGACACATGCTGTTCCTTGGTGTGAACTGGCTGGGAGCCACTGGGGCTCTGGGAGGACGTCCTCTGCCCACACACGTGACCGTTGCATGACTATCTCAAATGCTATTAGGATCCCTTCTTTTGACTCAGGTGATGCTCTTCGGTATCTCCTCACTCGGATCCTGCAGCTCCAGAGCCTGCTGAGCCCCGAGCTGTGTCATCTGGCTTGTCCTTTGACTTGGCAGGTGACCTCCGGCACCTCACCCAGCCACAGGGGACCTCTTGGAATGCCCTCTGGCTTCAACTCCATATCTGTCCCATGTATAGACTAGGCTTCAACTCCATATCTGTCCCATGTATAGACTAAGCACAGCTTGGAAACGCTAACCTCGGGTGCTCCTCTCTCTGGCCCTGTTTGTCATGTTTCTGTGCTTGTGCCTCAGGTTCACCTTCAGACCTGTCATGGCTGATACAGTGCACTTCCCTCGCCTTTCAGCCTAAGCCTAGCGAGGACAAAACCAGGCATTCAGGTCTGGTCACAACACCCCCTCTCCCTGTCTCCTTTCCTTCCCTGTCTTCCTGCTGTTTTCAGGGACCAGGTGGGTGGGTTTCTCGATGAATTTTGTGTCATATCATTTTTCTTTCTGATGGCAGATCAAACCTAAGGCTGGGTTTGGCCTTGATATGCTAAATGGGGCATGCGGGAATTGGGAAAAATTCTTTGTCAGGAAAACAACCTGGCTCACAGGGCATTGTGTTGTTGCACCATCCGATTTCTGATGTCAGGAGCTGAATATTACCTCCTCCTTCCCTTTGCATACTTTCTGCTTTAATTTCTAATCTCTTCTCAGACAGATGGATACCTGGGGGTAGATTAGGGTGAAGGTCTTATATTCAGAAAGGCAAAAGAGAAAACCACATGAATGTTCAAAATTATTTCTTAGGGAAAAACTGCATTCTTCATGACTCACTCTGCTTGGGGAGTATACGAGGACTGGGGTCTCTTGTTAAAATGTGGGTCTTTCTCCCTGGAAAAAGGAGGCTGGCGTTGGGTCCATAGCTTCCACTTGTCTTCACTAGCTGACTCTTGTATGTGCTTCCAGTGGGATCAAAATATAACACGGTCTGAATGCCACGGACTGTACCTATAGTACACTTACAAAACTTGGTACCGATTGTATTGCTTGGGAATTATATTTGGTTATAAGAGAAATCCAAAATTGATGGCCTTAAACAAATTAGATGTTTTATTTTTCTTAAAAAATTTTTTTTAATGTTTATTTATTTTTGAGAGAGCGAGGGAGAGAAAGCAGAAGAGGGGCCGAGAGAGAGGGAGACACAGAATCCAAAGCAGGCTCCAGACTCTCAGAGCCTGACATGGAGCTCAAACTCATGAACCACGAGAGCATGACCTGAGCCAAGGTCTGATGCCCAACCGACTGAGGCACCCAGGCACACCTTGATGTTTTATTTTTCTCAATTAAGGAAGGTACCCTCCTACCCTCTCCTGCAGTTAGACAGAAACATATGAATAATTCTGACCAATTGGCTGGATGCAGAATTGAAGTGTTTCATTTCCGGGCTGAATCATAGAAAAGTAGTCGTGTCGCCTGAGGAGCCTGCGTGTTCCAGGTCGTACAGCTCCAAGAAGGCGGAGTCACTGCATCCGGGTCTCTGAGTGATACGTGGATCAGAGCTGCCCCAGAAACCTGCAGCGGCCGTGAAGCGAAAAATTAACTTTTGTCGTGTTAGCCTCTGCTATTTGGCGACTAAAGTGTTACTGGAGCATTATCTAGCCTAACCTGTCCAGTATCAATGGCAAGGGCAAGGGACAAAAGGCACAGGTCAGCTTCCTCCTGCCCACTTGTAAGGAGATTTTATGATCTCATTCAATGTCATCCACTCGCAACTTATTAGCTGGAAGGATAAAGCCACCCCATCTACATGGAAGACTCAGAAATGCCATTTCGTGACATATGCTTCATTTAATAAAATCAGATTTTGTTAGGAAGGGAAAATAGAAGGATAGCTATCTGGCAGGTGACTGTCTACTACAGTCTGTCCCTCTTGTTACCCATCATTCAGATGGTGTGGAAACTTCCAGTGGTGTGGAAGTAAGACTTGTACCAGTTCACAGAAGCCGGTTGTTAAGTTTCAGGAATCTTGTGATTTCGGGATTAGATACAGTCATTGTTAAGAATGAAATTATATAGACTTGCAATTAAATTAATTATACTGAAAACGAAGGTATTATGTACGCAAAATTCCTCACTTCCCAATTGCTTTTCTACATTTTACCATTATCTGTGCTCTTGAGGTATACATCTCTCTTATCTGTGGGGTGGCGATGTTTTAAAATGGTATGAGATTGCACACGTTCCCAACTCTGCCCTCAGTAACGTCACCTCGTCATCTCAAAATCAGCCACAGTGGGAATATTTACACCATGGACATCAGCAAATACTATACAGGAGGGCTTGATTTCTTGTTGTGTTGACGTTCTAGACTTAAGAATGATGAAGAGAATGTTACTCATACAAATTAAACCTGAAGTATCTTGTGATCATAGCCTTCACATTGCAATTAGAGATTATACTCAGCTCTGAATCATTAAAAAAAAATGGAAAAACGGTAGCGTAAACATAGTAACGATTTCATTTTCCCCGTGAAATGAGAAGCTTAGATGTAGATAACAAGGGGCTGATAGGACTGCTTCAGCTCTGCCTCGTGGCCCACCGCATTCAACATTTTACCCATCATCCAGAAGTGAGAAGCAGAGGACAAAGGACTGATCTAGTCCCCTTGGAGGAGCTTTACTAAAAGCCCCTTGTTCAAAATAATAGTAGTAATAATAACAGATAGTAACAAATAATAATTTCTGGCAGAATGGATCAAGATCTCACCACAAACGGAAATCTGACAAAGCCACCCTCAGACACATTAAGTTCAAATTTTTCTTTCTTTTTTTTAAAAAAATTTTTTTAGGGGCACCTGGGTGGCCCAGTCGGTTAAGCGTCCGACTTCAGCTCAGGTCCTGATCTCGCAGTTCATGAGTTCAAGCCCCGCGTCAGGCATCTGTGCTGATGGCTCAGAGCCTGGAGCCTGTTTCATATTCTGTGTCTCCTTCTCTCTCTGACCCTCCCCCGTTCATACTCTGTCTCTCTCTGTCTCAAAAATAAATAAACCTTACAAAAATGTTTAAAACAAATTAAAAAAAAAATTTTTTTTAATGTTTATTTATTTTTGAGACAGAGAGAGACAGAGCATGAATGGGGGAGGGTCAGAGAGAGAGGAAGACACAGCATCTGCAGCAGGCTCCCAGTGGTCAGCACAGAGCCGACACGGGGCTGAAACTCACAGACAGCGAGATCATGACACGAGCCTAAGTCGGACACCGAACCGACTGAGCCGCCCAGACGCCCCAAAAATGCTTTCAAATATTGTTAAAGATCCCTCTCTGAGATTCTGAATGAGCAGAGTTTTTTTAGAATGCTGCCTTAACAGTTTTATCTTTTAAATTTTTTTTTTGCCTTCACACTGTTTAATGTTTATTTCTTTTTGAGAAAGAGAGCGTGAGTGGGGGAGGGGCAGAGAGAGAGGGAGACACAGAATCAGAAGCAGGCTCCGAGCTGTCAGCACAAAGCCCGACGCCGGGCTCGAACTCACGGACCGCGAGATCGTGACCCGAGCCTAAGTCGGACGCCCAACCGACTGAGCCGCCCAGGCACCCCAAATGTTTCTACAACTATAATCATCTTTTTACACTAGCTGGAATAATTTCCAGAGAAGCTCTTGGATTCAGTTGTCAAGGGTAACACTAATGTTAAATTTGGACACTGGTAACCACAGTGGAACTTTTGTAAGAAGGATCATAAAAAACAAAACTATCCATTGATGATTGGATAAGAGATCTGCCTCAACTTTCCAGTCCTCTGGCAATATCTGCACTTTATAAATTCAAAAGGACTTCCCAGCTGGGATGCAGTAATTTCATTTTCTCTAAAATATCAGCGTAATCACATAAAAAGGAAAAAAGGCCCCAGGAGAAGTTCTCTTGCTATTAGCAGTAACATATATAAAGCTCTTCTCAGAAAAGGGCTGTTAATCACGTAGTTGGAAAGGGCCCTATGAAATCATTTATGCCATCTTGGACAGATAAACGAGCATCCTAACCTTAAAAATACATCTAAGGAAGAAGATTTAAACTTCCTTTGTTGGCTTAATTCTTATGGGCACTGCCTTTGAGCCATGTGAAAAAGCACTCGTGATTCTCATTCTCCAACAGGTATTTATTGAGCATTTACTGTGCCCATAACACTGGAGGAGAAACAAACAACTACACAATACGGTCTTTGGCTGCAACGAGATGAGAATCTACTTGTAGAGATAAAAATACGGAGGTGCAAGAATTTGCCATGGTGTGCAATGGCTTTAAAAGGATTTCTGGAGGAGGGGGACTCTGTGGGGCTTTGATAATAGAGAATGTTCCCCTATACCTGTTTTTTTTTATCCAGTTCCCCCTGTTCTTCATTCCTGACGCCTCTTTCCCTTCTGCGTCCATTCTCTCCCCTCTGTTGCCTCGGTTCAAGCTTGCATCATTTTCCACCTATGCTATTATAACAGACTTTGAATTTGTCCCCGTTTTGCCAGCCGTAGCCACCAAGGCTGGGTCTTTAGGCCTCCAGTGGTCTTTAGCAATTCCCACTCGGCACTGTGAGGGAATGAGCTTCAAAATACAGATCTGGGCCAGGAGGGGGAGGGGTGCGGAGGGGTGGGCACCTGGGTGGCTCAGTCGCTTAAGCTTCTGACTTCAGCTCAAGTCATGATCTCATAGTTCATGGGTTCGAGCCCCGTGTCGGGCTCTGTGCCAACAGCTCGGAGCCTGGAGCCTACTTCGGATTCCGCGTCTCCCTCTCTCTCCGTCCCTTCCCTGCTCACGCTCTGTCTCTCTCTCAAAAATAAACATTAGAAAATTTTTTTAAAATAATGTTTGCTGAATGACTGAGTTAATGAACAAACAACAGCAAAAATGTGCTAAGCGTATTCAAAGGAAAGTCAGTAGAAAAGCTTCGTTGGAAAGTTACAAGATATTTTAGAGAAAGCCGAACATTTATGTTTAAATAGCAAAAATGCACAGCACCTTACTACAAACCATCCAAGCCATTCAATTTAATTGATCAATTAGTTTGTGTAATTGAAGTGTACTCGATGATTGGGCTGAGTGTCATCTGAGCAAGTCTACCGTGTTGGCCCTCTGTGGTTGGAGGCAAGAACTTCGGGCGGGGAGAGCAAATAAAGTGTGTTTTAACTGTTGTGATGCAGCAGACCTTTAAGAGATGGGGGGAAAAGAAAAGGAAAGTGGAGCCTGGATGGAAAAGTTAGAAAGAAGTACTTCCCTTGCATCTGACAACTAGAATGTGGATGCCATGTGAGGAATGCCTATCGCGGCGCAGCTTCTCTGAAACTTAGCAGAACTAAAGTTTCAGACATCGCTCAAGCCCAAGGTCCTTGTCAGCATCCAGGCCCGCTATAGCCCTCAAGCACGAAGGTGCCGAGCCCAGGTCTGCGAGTTTTCCGAGGGCCTATAAAAATGTTTGAGACACACATTACCCTCCCCGACGGAAAAAAAAAAAAAAATCACTCCGAAACAAGAAAAGATTATGGCGTATAAAATTAGCAAATGTTTACTTAAGGCTCTCTAACAATGTTTGAAATATAAACAGTATTTTTTCTGTTCCCCAATATGCAAGGACGATTACAGTAGTGAAATGAACAAGTGTTTCATTAAATACCTCGAAACTGTGGCATTAGGTCAACCAGTTGAAGGCAACTCAACCCAGTTCTTATATGTATACACACACATACATATATATGAGTAACGAAAACAACTTCATCTACGTGCTCAGTTATAGTTCACATCATGCTGACCATTATCCCCGCACCTCACAGGTGAATTCTGAAGGGCGAATCCAGGTCTAGAGGATGCGGTTGTAATTGCAGCGGTTTCTAAGCATCTGAGCCTGAACTGAACCTTAAATGAGAGCTTGTCGTGAAACACTACATTCTCTGCTTAATCTATCTTTTCAGTTAACATGGTGTTCGTTTTTTTTTAAAAAAGGAATTTTTAAAGAACATATTTCTTATTTTTAGAGTTTATTTATTTATTTTGAGTCAGAGAGAACACGAGCAGGGGAAGGGCAGAGAGAGCGAGGGAGAGAGAAAGAGAGAATCCCAAGGAGGCCCTCTGCCGTCAGTGCGGAGTCGGACACGGGGCTCAGACTCATGAACTGTTGAGATCGTGACCTGAGCCGAAATCAGGAGTTGGACACTCAACAGACTGAGCCGTGCAGGCGCCCCTAAAAAATCATATTTCAATTAAAAAAGGCTGTTGATGGTATATATCACATAGTAGTCAATGTTTCTCCGTAGTTGGGGTTATCAGTATAAGATAATGACCTGATTATGTCTACAAACGCTTATAAAATGTACTTTGCTTTTACCCCCAGTGTGAAAGGGGAAATTCTTCTGGATACAAGGCTTGCTAGTACACCTAGGCCGAAGTTAGTCATTGAATAATAGAAAGGTCTGTGGGATCAACTAATAACATCAGTTCTAGCAACTATCTTGCAAGTACCGTTCCACTATGGGTCGTTCTTTCAACTCTCCGTAAACTGCGACATTTGTGCCCTCTGTAAAATCCTGTTCTTAGGGACTCCATTTTTCACCATGGAGTGAGTGAATTTACCGAGCATTGGTTTTGTCCAAGCATGGTCGATTTCTCACAATGGCAGTAGAGGGCACAGGTGGTAGGGTACCAGTGTGAGCCACAGGGTCTCACTGGTGAGCGGGCTGGGTCGTACTGGCAGTTACCTTAGCAGGTGCAGTTGTTGCCTGGAGAAGGCCGAAGGGTGACTTCCATTATAATTCTATTGCTGTGGACCAATGTCTGCAGAGACCAGAGGCACGTCTGGAAATGACTACTCACCCGCCATTTTCCAGATGAGTAAATTGTCTTTCAGTAACTTTATCTGGCCAGTGAGGAAAATGGAAGTTTAATTTGTACAAGAGAGAGAATGTGGTCTTTACCGTTACCCTGCCGTATGGTAGATTCAAGGGGGTTCAACTCTGGAAAGAACACGATTTGGAATCTGAACCATTCAATTCTGGTTTTTCTCTGCTGAGTCCATTGAACCAAGTTATACCCAGACAGGAAATCACTGGGAATACTCATTTGCTTGGTCTATTGGATGCTGCCCCACAGAAAGCTTACATTTCCCTAAAATTCCTACCAATGGTTGTTTGAAAGAGATTATCCACATCCATAAACCCCTGAATTCTGCTAAATATAAGCTTTTATCCCCCCTCTCCCTCTTTCAGATCAAATAATCAGGGTCACACGTTTCTTGGGTGCTCAAGTTTTCATGAGATGTTGTATTTCACATTTCTGGCCACAGGAGTTTTTTCCCACCCAGGTCTCAATGTACCCTTGGCTATTTCTCCTGTTACTTAATTCAAATTCTGAAAAGGCCAGATAGAACTGCTAATGTTCACAATTCAACAAAAACATCTGTTATAGGCAGTTGCTGACTGACTAGTAATATTCATCTTCTCTGCCAGATCTAAATTGGACCTGAGAGAATTTCCACATTTGCTGGTAAACTGTTAAAGGCTCCGTACTGGAACATTTTCCTGAGAGAAGAAATAGCTCGCATGTCTCTCCTTAACACCTATGAAGAAAATTGCCCCCAAATGGTAAACCGTGACTTCTGGTGGGAGGGAAAGGGTAGACTCTCTCTTGCTTTGTCGACGAAGCACACTCCTGTTCCCACCACCAGCTCTAGCAACTGGGTGCACCCGTCTCCACGTCGTCTGCCTCCTCTCACTGCGATGGGTGAACCGAATTCATGCGCGTGTGACGTCAGCCACTCCAACTGCACACAGGATCCCTCCTTGCCCTCCTGTTTCCAGAAGCTGCTTCCGCTGCTCCTCCTTTCCCTTGCATCCCCAAACTTTTCGTCTCTCCTAGATCCCTCACATTAGCATACGCAGATGCTACGAGATCTCCCATAAAACAAAACCAAGCAAAACAAAAAAACCTGGGGTGCCTGGGTGGCTCCGTCAGTTGAGCATCCAACTTTGGCTCAGGTCATGATCTCGTGGTTCGTGAGTTCCAGCCCCACGTTGGGCTCTGGGCTGATGGCTCAGAGCCTGGAGCCTGCTTCCGATTCTGTCTCCCTCTCTCTCTTCCCCTCCCCCGCTCATGCTCTCTCTCTCTCTCTCTCTTTCTCAAAAATAAACAAACATTAAAAAAAAAACCCCAGCCACCCCTTTCCTTGATTTCGTATCCCTCTAGCCATGTCCCATTTTTCCGCTGGCTTCTTTATTGTGAAATTTCTCGAAAGGGTTGCCTGGGGTTCCTGTTTTCATTTCTTCACCCTTGGACTCTCCAGAGCCCACACCAACCAGACTGCCGTCACTACTACTCCACTGAAACCAGTCTCATGGAGGTCACAGTGGCCACGATGACCATATGTTCTTGTTTGCCCAGGATAGTCCCAGTTTGCACGTGTTGTGTTGGCAGAATTATTAATAGCTCACAAAAAACCGCACGGTTTGGACTATAAATTACATGGGCTATAAATCATCCTACCAAGGACCTCCATCTTGCAAACTTTCCCGGTCACTTCTTGGTACCATATTTCTCAACAACCCAGAAGTGCTTCTCATTGACCTCTAAACGTTGGCACAATGCCAGGCTCTCACATCACCTATCTTCTCCCCTCTTGTCGCTTCTTGCCCCATATTCTCTCCATAAGTCATTTTTTCCAGTCCCACGGCTTGGAACACTATCTATATTTTGGTGGTTCCCACATCTCTACCTCTGTTGGATAGTCTTCCCTGAACTCTCAACTCACCTTTACTGGCTCTGTGGTAGTTCTAGCTGTGTGTCTAATAGGCAGCCCAAATTTAAAACGGCACAAACAGAACTCTTAATTTCCTTCCATCCTTTACCTGTTCTTCCCTCAAAAGGCTCTTGGAGTCACATCACCATTCTCCACCTGGAGTTCCCTCCACCCGGGAGGCTCTTCCTCTGTGCTTCTTTGTGGCTTTACTCCCTCACTTCATCGAGTCTGACACCCCAACTAAGGCAGCACCCCATCACCTCTATCCCCTCACACTGCTTCATTTTTCTTTCTGGCACTTACCACTACACAGAATTGTAGTGCCTTTGTGTATGCTTATGTCCTATCCCCTCCATCGTACTATGAGTTCAGAAAACAGGACAAAGACCTTGTGTGTCTTGTCCATCCCTAAATCCATGGTATCTCGTTTAGCACCACCATGTAGGAGATACTCAGTAAATATGTGCTGAAGAAACGAATGAAACACAGTTTTCAACTGAGTCGAATTCAGAATTCCGAACATTCCTCATTTCATCAACTGTTTGTCTCTGTACCTGTTGAATATTGGTTCTGTTACCTGCATTTTTAAAGATCTGTCTAGGGGTGCCTGGGTGGCTCAGTCGGCTGAGCATCCGCCTCTTGATTTTGGCTCAGGCCATGATCTCATGGTTGAGGGGTCAAACCCTGCATTGGGCTCTGTGCTGACAGCATGGAACCTGCTTGGGATCTCATCTCTCTCTCTCTTTCTCTCTTTCAAAATAAATAAATAAACATTAAAAAAAAAAAAGATCTGTCTGGTTGAGGGATACCCCCGTGGCCTGTAAACTCCCAAAAGGCAGTCATTGAGGAGCTAATTGATATAATTTAGCCTTCAAAGAGCTGCACATCAGAGTGCCTAAATTTCTTGTGTTCCTTTTAAATTTTTTTTTTCAACATTTATTTATTTTTGGGACAGAGAGAGACAGAGCATGAACGGGGGAGGGGCAGAGAGAGAGGGAGACACAGAATCAGAAGCAGGCTCCAGGCTCCGAGCCATCAGCCCAGAGCCTGACGCGGGGCTCGAACTCACGGACCGCGAGATCGTGACCTGGCTGAAGTCGGACGCTTAACCGACTGCGCCACCCAGGCGCCCCTTGTGTTCCTTTTGGACATGCAGACATATCCATGTTGAACTATAAAGTAACTTGGATTTTTCCAACTGTAAGTAGCCCTAGTAACAAGCCCTCTTCCTTGTTAGTTTCTTACTCAATCTCCAGATACATTTTTTAAGTGTTTTGATTTATTTTCAAGAGAGAAAGAGAGTTGGGGAGGGGCAGAGAAGGGGGGGGAACAGAAGATCTGTTCAGGCAGGGAGCCTGATGTAGGGTTCGAACCCACGAACCATGAAATCATGACCGGAACCTAATTCGGACACTTAACCAACCGAGCCACCCAGGCAGCCCTCTCCAGGTATATTTTAATTTGACTTCACATCTGACTCCAAGCCTACTTTTGAGGGAAGGTTGGGGTGAACGAGAGCTCAAGAAATACATAGATAATTCTCCCAATTCCCAAGAGAAATGAAAACATATTCGAACTGTCAGAAGAAAGATAGAAAAGTCAGAAGTATATAATAAGTCAGTTATTTATGTCAAATGAGAAAAAAATGGAAATTACAGTCTTTTACCAGAAGCAGCATCTATCATAACTACATCTAAGCCATCAGTGCCTCTTTCGCTTCTTCAGTGTTTGTCACCTGACTCTGTCCCCCGCGACTGTAGGTGCTCAGTTCCTCCCTTGTGAACTTTAATTCGCCAGTGCATATCGGTCTTTTTGTTGTTTACATCAGCACGTTCTCACTGGAAAAGCCCCAGCCCCACCAAGGGCCAGGTAGCTGACATTTCAGCTGGGACAAATGAAGCCCTTTGTTGACGGTGGGGAGGGATCTGGGCACAGGTGGAGTTTTAAAGTGCCTTATACTGTGGTAAATACTGCAAGCCAAGAGCTGTCTAAATTGGAGCATAAATAAGGTTTGTGGTGACAAAATGTTTTGGCATAAAGATAGCAATTCAACTGAAGAAGTCAGAGGTATCAGAACTCCCCACGACCTGGATGAAATATCCCTCAAGACTGCCAACACTGGCTCTGATTCTATGTTCCTTGAAAGAACTTCTATTCATTTGACTTCCCGAGTTATTCTGATACCAGAAGAAAAGTGTCTTCGTTGGGTACTCCCCCAGAGTAAGTTAATAACCTACCATTTGATCTTCGCCTTTCAAATATTAATGTCTTGTAATTCAGTAATTTTGTTTTGTTTCCTATGGAAATAGCAATATAACCAAAAAAAAAAACTTTGTATAAATACGTTTATGATACCATTATTTACAGTGGTGAAAATTTTGGAGTTACAAGTATTATATGTTTAAGAGTGGTCTGGTTGAAAAAAATGGACTGCTAAATGGTGTAGCCACTGTGGAAAACAGTATGGGGGTTCCTCAAAAAAAGAAAAAAATGGAACCAGCCTACAATCTAGTTAATTGCACTCCTGGGTATTTAGCCCCAAAATACAAAAAAAAAAACAAAACACTAATTCAAAGGGATACATGCACCCCCATGTTTAGTGCAGCATTATTTACCACAGCCAAGATATGGAAGCAACCCGTGTCCGTCCATAGATGAATAGATAAAGAACGTGAGGTACATACACACCGTGGAATATTACTCATCCATAAAAAGAATGAAATCTTGCCGTTCGCAACAACATGAATGGATCTAGAGAGTACAGTGCTAAGCCAAATGTCAGTCAAAGAAAGACAAAAACCGTATGACCTCACTCCTACATAGAATTTAAGAAAGAAAACAAACAAGCAAAGGAACAAAAAAGAGAGAGAGAGAGAAAGGGTCAAACCAAGAAACAGACTCCTAACTACAGAGAAGAAACTGATGGTTACCAGAGGGTAGGTGGGGGTGGGGGTGTGGATTGGGTTAAATAGGTGATGGGGATCGTGATGAAAAATAACATAATAAAAAAAAGAAAAGGAAAAAAAGGAGAGGGGTCTGATAAAATACTTAATGATAAATTCATGTGTATGCCATCATTAAAAAACATTTTAATGTCTACTTCATGGTATTTGGAAGGACTCACAATCTGAAAAAGTTCGTTATGAAGCCCTACTTAGTATGATCCACTGTGTGTATGGGTGTGAGAGGTAAAACACTGCAAAGGAAGATGCCCAAATGCTAATAGTTGCATCAGATGATAATTTAAAAGATGGCTTTTATTCTACTTTAGGTGCTTTTTTTCATTTTATATGTTTTTTGTAATTTCTAAATTCTGCATGAGTATGTAATACTTTTTAAATCAGAAAACTCTACATAAATTTACATCTGTTTATGTGGTATTTCGGTCACACATGATTTTTTTTTTCCCCCTGAGATGTATATCCACATTTTTTTCTACACATCTTTCCCGAAAGAACAAGCTTATTCCGCAGAGGTCACTGAGGTCTCAATCAGTTATATGAGTCATTAACAATGGGGTCCCTAAAAATATGCAATTTAAACAATGCAATGCAATTAAAGATATAAGTGCCACGGAGCGGGAAATGGTAGGAATTTTCATCCTTAAATGTGATCACAGCAGTGAAATGATACAAGGGAACTTCTTATTCAAAATCCACATGCCCAGGTGCCTGTTACTCATCAGGTGCTTGAGGAGTTAATTTCCAGAAAAATGAGTAAGTCATACAAACGGTGACATATCTGTTCTTCTACCTCCCCATCTCTGAAAATATCCCGAATGTGCTTTAAGAGCCATGTAAAAATGGCAAACCCCCATCCAGATAAAGGATCAAGGGAACAAATGGGAGACGAAACAGCGGACGAGATAACAGACAGGATAATTACAGAGCTTTAAAAGCCTGGGATTTATTTTTAAGATGTAAGAGCTCTATTTAGAAAAGCCCATAGCTAACTTTATGTGAATCCTGAATGAATTGTTCTGAAACATGTGAAGAGTAATGAAATGAAGGGAAGGAAAGTCTGCTTTGTTTTCCGCACAGCGTCTACCCTGGCTAGCCCCAGACCCGAGGTGGCCCAGCGACATTCTGTCCTTTGCGCGCAGAGTTAATGCCGCTGACCTCCCCGGTGGTAGATCAGGGCCTGGGGTTTGGTGGGACCCGCTCTTTCTCTGTCTTACTCTCTGATTTTCCATCGTGGCCCACACAGTAAAAACGCTGTCTTTGCAGAAGAAGTAGGAAGCTTCTTTCTGCCTCCCTCTCACTACTTCCCAAGAGAGCAAAAGTAACTTATGTCAGTCGTGAGGGGGAGAACAGACTGACACTTTTATTTCTGAGCTGGCCTGTTCTCAGGAAGGATTTGCTCCTCTCTCTGGAATCACTCGTTGGCCACATGCAGTGCTCTATCCATGGCCATGCTCTGGCTCACAGCTGGGAGTCCTTCAGTTGTCTGTTTGCACTAGGACGTTCGATGGGCAACCCATGGTCTAGATAGAAGGTCTACCAAATATTAAAAGATGATCTTTTGATCTGTATCTGACTCCATTGTGGTTCCAAATTCTGAGGGGCGGCGGGGGGGAAGGGGTTGGTGGCTGCTTCAAAGAACCCCAAAAAGCTGCATTTCCTTGAGTGATCTTACATGTATGCTTACCTGTCCACATGATGTCGGGACGGATCTCTCGTATAAGCAACAATATGAGGCTGAATATTGCCAATACTGTCAATCAGGAGAAAGGCTGAGATTTAGGCCGCAGAACATACCCTAATTCGTACATTCCGACTGATGAAATCTACAGGTAGGAGTTATGTGAGAGTGGAGCCCTAGGGAACCAAGTCTCGGCGTTCTTAGGAAGAATGGATTGATTGTCAATGACTTTTGGCTTAGAGGAAGCATTGTGACTTTTGGGATAAGAGAATAAATTAGGAATTTATTTTGGAACATCAATTATAAGGCATTTTAATCTGGTTCAATTCAGGATCCAAATCTACGGGTGTGGCAAGATCAGGCTCAAAATGTAATACATCCTTTCCAGGCAGAAAACTATTTGAGAGCTGCCGTCTTTGGGAAGATGTCTTTCCTTTAAAAAAAAAAAAATTAACATTGATTTATATTTGAGAGTGAGAGAGTGTGTGAGTGGGGGAGGGGCAGAGAGAGAGGGAGACCCAGAATCCGAAGCAGGCTCCAGGCTCTGAGCTGTCAGCACAGAGCACGACTCGGGCCTCGAACTCCAGAGCGGTGAGATCATGACCTGAGCCAGTCGGACGCTTAACCGACTGAGCCACCCAGGCGCCCTGCGGGGATGTATTTCCTTAAGCGTAGGTGACATCACCTACCTTTGAAACTAAACAGAGTATGTTATATCCGTCCTGGTCCTCCAAGAAGCAGATGCCAAGCCAGGATTAAAATAGGCAAAGGTTTCCTCAGGGGAACTGTCTGTGTGAGAGAAAACGGGGAAGGAGCTGGAAAAGTTCTGTGTCTTCAGGCCTGGTGCTAGTCTGACTCTGAGTGGAGGAGAGAAAAAGGACTGAAGCATCCCCCTCAGCGAGGGTGTCAGGAGTCCTGGAGCTGTGAAAAGACCCCAGGGTCTCCCAGGCATGGGCCTCACCCAGTTCCCTGCCCCCCTGAGCTCCTGGCTAAGAGCAGCCTGGGAAGTGTGGCCTCAGCACCAAGCCCAGATGTGGTGGGGGGGGGTTCCAGAGGGTACCAGCTGGGGGGCCCTTGTGGGTTCGCTCCCCACAGTCGGGGGTCTGTGTGGCCCGTTCCCATGGCCACCAGACGCAGGGTTTGGCAACCGAGAGGAACAAGACTAGATTGTTTGCGAAGCCGTATTCTCACCGTAAGCTGCTAAGAGGGTCCCACCAGCAGTATGGTGGGTTCACTTACCTGTAGGGAAGAACCGATGAAGAAATTCTCTGTTTTTAGTACATCATGCACACGACTGAAACATTCAGAGGAAAACCATCGAGCCAACGAGCAAGTCAAGCTCGAGGGGGTATTCAGAATTTGGCAAGAACCATTCGCTCGTGACCCGCCCCCCCCCCACCAGGGTAAGGTACTGCGTGCCTCGTCCCACACTGTTCTTCCATCAAGGAACGTGTTTACTCTGAACTCCGAGGTCCCTGTTACCTGCTTAATGTCTGAATTCCCAACGTGTGGTGTGCGTGTTAGTGTGTGTGAGAGAGAGAAAGAGAGACGCATGGTCTTGAGCTGAGGAGAGAAGCAGAGAGCAAAGCTGAGGTCCCTGGAGCCCAAACACATGTCAGTAATCAGTCAGTAACTAGCTGGCACATGTGGAGGTACATTTTAACATATGTTTTTGGTTTAAAAAAACCTTGTTCTGACTGCCAAAGGAAGAGAGGATCTTGCATTTTTCTTTTAACCATCCTGAATTTATAATAGGGTGGTCTTACGAAGCAAAACACAATAAAATGCATTTATCGGAAACACATTTACGCTTGTACCAGAGGAATAGGGTCATAATAATTTATCTAAAAGTTTTATGGTAGGTTATGCCGGGCATTTATTTTCCCAAGCTTTTGCATATTTCACATAGGCCTGTGTAATGTAATTTTTTACAACGGGTTCCTCAGATGAATCATGTTTACTGTCCCCGAGACCTTTTGTCTTCTGAGTACGCGGGGTTTTTTGCAAAACTTAATTGTACAATTTAATAACAAAATAGACCAGGGCTTAAGTCAACTAGAATACGTTTCCTCAAGTAAACGATGGAAGCGTGAATATTTAGGTTCAAACACATACAGGTTTCACGAGAGATAATAACGAAAACATTTTAAATAATCTGCCCAGGGAAGATGTACCATTGGGTTCATGAGCTTCAAAGCAAAAATTACTGTTCTGGTAGAGAAAATACCTGGCCACTTATTCCCTACTTCACTAGTAGAGAAAACAATGAAAGTTCTTTCTGGCAAATAAACCGATCTTATCTTCTGTTCTCTTCTCCTCCGTACCAGTTCCCAAGAATTCCTTCTTGGATTTATGCACGGGGAGTTTCTTAAGTTGATCTTTACGAAGGCTGTTTCTTCTAGCTCTGTGTCTATCCCGGACAAATTTTGTGATCATGAAAATGACGATCAAGATGAGACAGATCCCCACTACGATAAGGAGGGGGGATTAGATAGTATTGCAGAGGAAGACTAAATTCTGGAACTAAGACAATGTGGCCGCCTTTTTCATGTGAATTCCTCTTTCAGGGAAATTAGCTGATGATTCCCCAATAAAGACAGATGGAATGTCAATTCCGCCACCAAGACAAAGACAGAGCGTAGGGTTGACTTCCAAAACTCTTGACATTCATGCAGCAGCTGCCTCTGAGCAGTGCTCCAGCCTTATGCTCTTGACTTCAGTCGATGGGAGTTTTGGAAAAGTGGCTATGTGACTGATAGGTGTTGCTCCATACGGCAGGGAAATTCTTGAGGCCACTGTCCATTACATTCAACGATCCCTTCCTCCGGGGGAGTCTCCTACTTGTCTTAATTCTGGGAAAGATTGTGTTTCTCTGGTGCACCTGATAAGTGGCACTGTAAATATTGATTCTTTTTTTTTTTAAGTTTATTTATGTTGAAAGAAAGAGAGTGGGGAAGGGGCAGCAAGAGAGGGAGAGAGAATCTCAAGCAGGCTCTACACCATCAGAGCAAGCCTGCAATGGGGCTTGATCTCACGAACGCTTGACTGGAGGCTTAACTGCCTGAGCCACCCAGGCCCCCCTGTGAATCTTGATTCTTATCAAGCTGTCCTCCTTGCGTTAGCTACTAAGAAGCTCAGAGGCAGATTCTCAGTTGGTCTTTAAGCATCATGCAGACCTCACAGTGTACCTTACTTTCGTTTTTTTATTGAGGCGTAACCGACATATAACATTGTATTAGTTTCAGGTGTACAACATCATGATTTTAAATTACCTTTACTTTCTTGTTATTTGGTTGTATTGGTGTCTTGTTTTTGTTTTTCTGTTTTTTGTATTTTTGTTTTGTTTTGTTTTGTTTTGTTTGTATCCCACCGCAATTAGCTTTTGGGTGAAAATGTGGTGTAAGTAAAAAAAAAAAAAAAAAAAAGTAAACTTCCTGGAGTTCTACAGCGAACCTAAAATCTGATTCAATTGATTCCAGATCCGCAGGAATCTTTCTTTACTTTTTCTGATGATCTCTAGGGCGGCAAACGGAATGTAGCTCATTCCCTACAAGGAGGCAGCATCCTGTCGGAGAAGACATTTCTGGTTTATGGAAATGTTAGCTGCTCCTGACAATAGACATTTTTGCATTCTGGGAGGGCATGCTTCTCTGTGCGTGTGCGTGCATATGTGTGTGCGTGCGTGTGTGTGTGCGGCAGTAGCAGAGATGGTTTCCAGATCCATCAGGAGATAAACAAAGAAAATGGGAACATTGTCACCTGGTTGTCTCTCTCTCCATCTTTATTGGTCCTTCCAGAGCTGACTCACACTGACAAGTTCAATTCTCTGTAAAAGCGCATCTCTCACCCTTGCATGGCCACTCAGTCGGGTACCTGAACTCTGTCTTTTGTGTGGCACACGCTTTTACTTGTGAACTGTAACCCTCTTCTTCATTGCCCTTCCCAGTTTGGCTTTGCTTCCTGTTTTCTGCTGTTCTCACCAGCCTTCACCACTGAGCAAAGAAACGTCTGATGCTCTTGTTACATGGCTTTTTTTTTTTTTTTTTTTGGAGAGACCATTACAAATTTACGGAGATAAAAATAACAATATGAGTGATGTATTGTGCAAATCTTTTAAAAAGCCTACAAAAACAGCAGAAAGAAATCAATTAGAATTGCCATGGCAACCACCAACAATTTTTATATGCAAGAATGAAATAAAACAAGAAAAGTAACAACACAGAAAAAGCATAAACTGAATGAAGTACCACAAAGTGTTTATGAAGTAAGTACTACAGAGTGAAGCCTCAGGAAAATAGATTTCATTAAAGTAAATGAAATAGAGTTTAACTCTTCATTACTCGTGAGCTGGGTGTGTATATAGTCAAATAAACTATTATTGATGGACCCTTGATGTGATTTTTCAGTGAAAAGCGTTTTTGGAAAACAAGTTTAGACAGATGGGGAAAGTGCATTAAAATGTACAAAATGCAATTTTAAATAATGTTTTTTTTCCCCCTAGGGGAAGATTTCTTTACTGCTAAGAGTATTTAAAGCCCACACGTTACATTTGATGGTTTGAGGTAAATTAGAAAAGTGGTACTTGACATGTAACGGAACTGATAGAAGTCAGGAAAGAACCCAGAATTCCAGGACATACGTGATCTGGGTTTCTGTCCTCACCCACTGGAGTTAGGATGGCAAGTCCTAGCTCCCGAGTCAGTGGTTCCCAGCCCCACCCGCACATACCCATCACCTGGGTCATATTACCGTGTCTGAAACCCATTCTGTTAAATTAGAACAGGTGAGAGTGGGGGCGCCTGGGTGGCTCAGTCACTTAAGCACCCGACTCTTGACTTTGGCTCAGGTCACGATCTCACGGTTCGTGGGATCAAGGCCCGGGTCTTCCTCTGTGCTGACGTGTGGAGCCTGCTTGGAATTCTCTCCCTCCCTCTCTCTCTCTCTGCCCCTCCCCTGCTTGCAAGCTCTCTCTCTCTCTTGCTCTCAAAATAAATAAACAAACATTAAAAAACACTTGAGGGTGTAGCCGGGGCGATGGTGCTTTTTTACGCTTCCACGTGCAAGCCAGTATTGAGAACGAGGGTCGGTTCCGTTCAATCCTCAGCTAGCTGGTGCTTCTTCTCCCAGGATGCATTACGGGGACATTCAGTACGTCCTTGTTGGAGTTCCTGTGTGTGGATAGGCAGGACAGTGCCCCTTCCCCACAGAGGCCTGACTTCTAATCCCTGGAGCCCGCGAACGTGTTAGGTGAACGGCCCAGGGGAATTAAGGTTGCAAATAGAATTAAGATAGCTCATCAGCTGACTTCAAGATGAGGAAACTCCCCGGGTGAGCCCAGTATAATCGCAGAGGTCCTTACACCGGGAAAAGGGAGGCAGAACCAAGAAAGCCAAAGAGACGCCAGTGTCAGAAGGACTCAGTGTGAGGCATTAGAGCGAACGAGTTCCCAGCCAAGGGACATGGGCAGGTTCTAGATGCTGGGACATACGAGGAAATGGATTCTGCCCTGGAATATCCAGAAAGGAGGGAGCTCTGAAACACCTTGATTGTAGCCCAGTGAGACACCCCTTTTGGACTCCAAACCTCCAGAACGGTAAGGCCATCAATTCGTGTTGTTTTAAGCTACTGGATCTGTGGTAATTGGTTATGGCAGCGATAGAAAGCTGATGCATCCCGTTTCCATAAATTGTAACATAATGATAATGATAATAATCCTCAGCCTTACATAGACCAACAGAAGTCAGTACAACTTCTACCCCTGAGTTGAGTCTCGCTCTTCCGCCCTGTTGCTCTGGTGAACTTGCCCTTCACACTCCCACGTGAGATCGAGGTTCCCTCCGAGATGCTGCCTGACCGACCGTTCACATTCCTGTCCAGCTTCTGTGGTCCTTGAAGAAATACAGCTCTTTCCATTTTGGTCTTGGCCAAAAGTTCCCTACAGTCATCTCCCCCCCCACTCCAGACCCCCGGTTGCTTTATTCATAATCAGCTTGTCCACTGATAACTTTGCCTTTCAGGAATCTATACCCTCAGGGTTTAGATAACTGTCCCTTTTCTAACCTGAAAACATCCTCTGCCCGATTAAACCTTTCGGGGGACAAAAGACTCATCTTACCCTTTTCCCCCCACAAAAAAAAAGGATGCCTTGCCCTTACCCCACCCTCTACTTCACTGCTTCCAGGACTTCGTCTTCTCTCTCCCTGGACGTGAGTTCCAAAGTCAGTTTTCGGGCATGCTCCTTTGCCATAGAAGAGTGAGAAACACAAATTAATTCGCCTCCAGCAGGACATTCTGTCATATGGCATCTCCCACCGCAACCTCAGGATCTCGGAGACTCACAATGCAATGCAGCTGAGGGTCAACTTCTTTGGGGTTTTCATAAGATCTTTCCAGACACTAAAGCAACGTTTACGTGCCTGACGACGGTTTGGAATGAGTTAGAGGGTTGGCATGTGAAGTCCTCGCTTGGACAGAACGGGCTCATGTGTGTGATGTCAGTCTCGCCTTTTATTTAGTCACTGGCCTGAGACCTGTCTCCATCCATGCCACCATTCAAATGCTATGAGGGAAAAACTGGGTACTAAGTGTTAATGGTGATGGGAAAAAATCATAGCTCAGAAATCTACCCCTCCTGCCAATTTATTTCTCTCTGAAAAGAAAGCATCAGGTGTAATTGTAGTTCTGCCCTAACGCAGCGATGATTGCGTTTTCAAGGATAATGATGCTATTCTATGGTTGTTCCTACTTGGCATAAAGCATAATTGGTATGGAATCCTTGAATGCTCCCATGTGAAAATACCAGGGCTGCTGTGTTCAATATAGCCTGCACAGAGCAGTAAAGAATGGGCCAGTGGGAAAGAAAAATGGGGAAGAGGGAGTGAGCAAAAGGGTAAGGGAGGCCGGTTGAGCGGAAATTGGTGAAAGCATGAAATTTATGTTTGTATTATTTGCCTTTCAAGTTTCGGAGTTACAGATTTTGTTATGGGGAGAATCACTACAGGGCTCTGGTATGTAAATTATATCTCAGTAGAGCTGTTAATTAGAAAAAGGCATGGGGTCCCTGCCTCAGCTTTAGATCCAGTGTCTCCTGTAGGTTAAGGGGTGTCCCGGAATCTCCGTGATACAATCTCAGGAGAAAGAGGCAGCTTCGGTGGGAGTAGAGAAGTGGATACAATCTATTCTTTATTCCTGTCACTTCAGGCAAGTGACACGCACTGTTGTTTGATTTCACTCTCGCCTCGGACAGGCAAAGCTTATTTCACTTCCTGCAAAGTGTTTACCAAAGCAAGAATCCACTATAATGTGATTATTTTAAAGTCCCTGACGGGCTTCACTTAGACCTAGAGGTTAAAAAGGAAAGCATTTTATTTTGATTTTTCTCTGCAACGTTGAGGGGGCTAATATAAAAGCAAATGTTGTGGTGTAAAGATAAATTAGAATCCCGAGTTTCTTTGTGAGGCCAGCCGAAAACATGGAATCCTTGTGGGAAAAATGACAGAAGTAACTTAGAAGCTCCAGAGTGCTCTCAATGGATAAATGGTGCGCTGGGAGTATGTATACACATAGACGTGCTGGAAGGTTCAACATATGTTCTGTGTAATAACTGGCAAATATAGGAGTCTGACAACAACAACAAAATAATTCAAAGAGAAGCGATATGCGTGTGCTTTACTGGAGTTAGCCGATTACAAACATAAGGTTTAATTTTTCTTTTTCATGGTTTTAACTTCATGTTGACATAAAGGAAATACACTGCGGGGATTTGGTGTAAAAATCTGGGTTTGTGGCTTCATTCTACCATGAACCTGGTTTTTCAGCGTTTGGACCGTGGGCAACCTACTTTGCTTTTGCTGCAAGATGAATGTGGTTACCTCTGTTTGGGTACTGGTATGTTTGGTTTCTGGTGAGCCACAATATTAAGTCGAAGGGCAAACACGGAATCTTACTTAATGTGTGTGGGTAAAACTTTGTAAGTCAAAGGAGACACTTGAGAAATCTCCCCTTTTTTATAGATTGAAAGGAAATAATATAAATATAGGTAATATAAATATGAAATTTATTTTTCCTCAGGAAAAAAGTAAAAGCTTCTTTTTGAAACATAAAAGAACAAAAATACCTTGAGCGATTGACGGGAAGAAATAATGGACCTTAGACATAGTCGGTGCTCGTCAAACGTTAGTCTCGTCTCCTACTTTCGATAGCCTCTTATGCCTAATATCAGCTGAAAATTAGTCTTTGGAAAATAAGAAAAGAAGGAAATAGAGAACAATAAAAGTTGAACGGGCAGGAAATATAAAAGGTGGTAAGAGTTTCCTTGTTGCATTTATTTACATGACAGGTCCATGAACCAACCCGATCACAAACTCCTTTTTCTCAATATTCTTCTACCTTAGCTAACATTTATCTCTGGAGACACAGATCCCAGGAATGGGAACGGACCAAATTAAGTGCACTTAGAAGTAACACGAGGCGGCTTTCCACTCAAAAGAAGCAAAAAGAGTAAAATCCAGAAGCAGTGGCTTTTGAAGTGTGAAACATAAAATCAATATCATGGTCTCACACAGCATTTAAAAAGATCAGAGTAAAACGGAACATTTCTGAGTGTATGAAATACAGTAAGGGTAAGTTTTATTCCATAAAAACTTTTATTTCAAACTGATACACGTACACACACACACACACACACACACACACAATGTGTACGTATCAGGTCACAATGTAAAATATATTTCTTACTGTGGGTTCAGGTTTAAAAGCTACTGCTCCAAAGGGAAAGAAATAGCTATGTTCCTTTTCAATAAATTAGATTCTCTCTTGGCCTTGTTCGAAGACAGCATCATTGATTCTAGGGAAGGTAGACTTTTATCTAAATACCCTTGTCCTTGGGTCCTGTCCAAACTATTCCTATATGATTTCAGATCACCATGTACCTTTATCAATACTTCGATACATTTCGTCAGGAGAGAGCTGTAAAAAACAATGTCACCTTGAGAAGAAAAAACTATGAAAGCAAATGATATTTTCATTTTCTTCCAGTCTCTGATAGTTCCTTTGAAAGATAGTACCACAAATATTAAGAGCTGAGGAGTACAAAATGGACTGACTCATGCTGGTTTTTTTTCTAAAGAATCTTTTCTTATATAATCCCAAAGCCACAGGCAGACGTAAGTTTTTAAACGTATCAATAGATAGATGTAAGGTACTATGAAGGAATTGGCTCTGAGGGAGATTGGTCTGGGTGGGAAAATTAAAAAATGAAACCCTGGGGGTGCCTGGGTGGCTCAGTTGGTTAAGCGTCTGACTCTTGGTTTTGGCTCAGGTCATGATCTCACAGTTCAAGGGATTGAGCCCCGTGTCTGGCTGTGTGTTGATAGCTCAGAGCCCGCTTGGGATTCTCTCTTTCTCTGTCTCTCTCTCTCTGTCTCTCAAAAATAAATAAGTAAATGAAATTTAAAAAAAAAATGAAACCCTGGCAATATGGGAGCTAAAAATGAACTCTCACTCTGAGTCCAACAGTCCACCGGGTGTTTTAACAGATATTCTCCTTTGATCCTGAAACAAATGCAGGTCATGTATATTCCCATTTTACAGCCAAGAAAATCGAGGCTCTGATCACTAGTCCAATGCAGCCACAGTGCTAACCCAGATCTGTCGGTTTAACCCCAAACCTGAACTACATCCGTCCCTCCCTTTTCTTGGGGCACCTGTTCTTCCAGTTTCGCTTCTTGCTTTTCTGCCTCTGCCTCCCCTCATGTGAGTGCTTCCTGTTTTTGCTTCATCAAGACCTATTCTCTGCAGTAAGTCATTTACACCAACATGCCGGTAACCGTGGCTTTCCTCGTGTTGTAATCAGGATCAAAGCATTAACGACAGAAATTCCTCCAAGGGGGAATTTCAGACATGTTGGGAAAGGTCAGAGAAACTTTAGGGGCGAGTAAAGGGAGACGGGTGCTTTGTGATGCTGTTGTATCTTTCCAGTAAGATGCTGTCCAATATGGCTTATCTTCGATAGCTAGTTCTTTGGAGATGATGGACAGTTGCCTGACCTGCGATCCCCCTCAGGACCCACCTGACTCGTGCCTTCCATCTCTAAGCCCCGTTTGCTTACACGCTGAAGCTTTTCTGGTCTCAAACTCAGGGAGATCACAGCTAACTGAGCCACCAAGAAAAATTTTTTTTGACTGTCGCTTTGGCAGAGAGCAAAGTCTTTTTATTTCCATCCCTTTTTCTTCTCTTAATTCCATACCTTCCCCCTAAGCCACGTCCAAAAAATTGACACCTGACATTCAGAATGGGTGGAAACAATTAACCGTGGTCTGTCCTCTAACGGCGCACGGTTTCTTGCCAAGTTCATGTCTGATTCTCACGTTCTCAGACTCGGGTACTTCAAGAAGCCCAGTTCTGGGGCACCTGGGTGGCTCACGTTGGTGAAGCATCCAACTTCAGCTCAGCTCATGATCTCGCAGATCTCTCTGCGCCCCTCCCCTGCTTGCGCTCTCTCTCTCAAAAGTAAATAACCATTAAAGAATTTTTTTAAAAGAAGAAGCCTAGTCCTATCTATAAATAAAGGTGCAGGGGGCTCTCCCCCGGTGGTGATCCTGGTTCAGCACAGCAGGGAAGCATCCTCACGTGGAAACTACAGACAGGATATTGTTCCCAGAAGGCGGCAAGGGTTTGAGCATAGACGGAGCCAATCTCCACTCACCTACAGATTGTATGGGTGTCGGCACAGACTCGGGGTGCAGTGTGTGATGTTTATGCTAATGCGGAGTCATGGAGATATTCTCCGGTCGTATCATCTATGAGGGTTACTGTCTTGCCTTTCACGTTGAAACTCTATAACCCATCTATGACTGATTTAGTTATGCTCTGCCATAGGGGTACAATTTCATTCTTTTTTTCCCATTTAAATATCTAATGACGTGAGTTCCATCCATCCAAAAGCCCATCTTTTCCCTCTTTCCTGCATTGCTGCCTTTGTTGGAAGTTTACCGCCCAAACGCGTGTGTGGCTCGTTCTTGGTTGGTTAATGGAATTGGATAAACTGAGTCTGCATTTTCAAAATGCAGAAAACTGGGGCACCTGGATGGCTCAGTCAGTAAAACCTCCGACTTCGGCTCAGGTCACGGTCTCGCGGTTTGTGAGTTCGAGCCCCGCGTCGGGCTCTGTGCTGACAGCTCAGAGCCTGCAGCCTGTTTTGGATTCTGTGTCTCCCTCTCTCCCTGCCCCTCCCCTGCTTGTGCTCTCTCTATGTCTCAAAAATAAATAAACATGAAAAAAAAAGAAATGTGAAAAGCTAAAAAAAGCCAAGATACTCTTAAAGATGAGGAGCAAGCTGAAAGGACTTGTACCCCCGATACCAAGTGAGTGTGGTTGCAGCAAAAGGGTGGACACATAGACCCAGAGCAGGGCAGAGAGGACCGTCCCTTGGGATTTTGACTGAGATACACTGACTGTATATATCAATTTGGAGAAATTACAGTTTTTACTGCATTCAGCTTCCAATCTGTGTTCATAGGGTAACTCTCCATTTTTTTTTTTTTTGGTCTTCCTAAATGTCTTTTTTTTTTTTTAACGTTTTTATTCATTTTTGAGAGAGAGACAGAGACAGAGACAGAGCATGAGTGGGGAAGAAGCAGAGAGAGAGAGTGGGAGACACAGAATCTGAAGCAGGCTCCAGGCTCCAAGCTGTCAGCACAGAGCCCTACGTGCGGCTCGAACCCACGAACCATGAGATGATGACCTGAGCCGAAGTTGGACGCTTAACGGACTGAGCCGGACTGAGCCACCCAGGCGCCCCCTAAGTGTCTCCCTTTTTTTTTTTCCCCCTAAGTGTCTGTTAATATGTTTTTATGGTTCTTTCTGGAAGGGCCTTAGACATTTTTTATTTGGATTTATTCCTGTCTGTATAGTATTTTGATGTCATTTAATATTGAACCTTTAAAATATTTCATTCTGTTATTGATGATGTATAGAAAACACTGATTTTCGTGTACTAGATTTTAGCCTACAGAGTTACAAACTCGCTCATGAATTTGAGTAATTCATAGTTATATTGTTTTTTTTCTGCATATACAATTCTATATTCTTTAAATAATGACAGCTTGCCCGCTCCTTTCCCAACCCTTTATTTCCTTTTCTTGCCTTGCTCAACCCGTCAGTAATGTTAAAAGGCATGATGTTGAAACACAGTATGTCTCTCCTGTTACCCTGTTCCGATCTTAGAGGAAAACTTTCAACCTTTTTAAGAATGTTTGTTAAAAGATTTCTTTTCTCTGTAGATGTCTTCTAACAGCCTAAGAAAGTTCCCTTTTTAACTTTTTTATACGTCTTTATTGTAAATGCCTGCTGAATTCAACGACCTTAGGCTTTGTATTCCTGGGAAAATATCACTTGATCATATGTTTGCTTCTATTTTATGCAGATTTTTGCATCTGTATTCATGAGTGACAAGGCTGGAAGCTTTCCCTTTCTCTGACTGTAGTGTGAGGTTTTGGTAGCAAAGTCATGCCAGTCTCATAAAGTAAATTTTGGGACTACACCCTGTTTTTCATTTTCTGGAAGAGTTATTTAAGCATGTTATAATTTCTTCCTTAAGTGTTTGGTAGAACTCACCATTGAAACAATGTGGGTAGGCCTAGAGTTTTATTTGTGGGAAAGATTTTATTATTTTATTTTATTAAAAAAATTTTTTTTTATGTTGGGGCGCCTGGGTGGCTCCATCGGTTAAACCTCCAACTTCAGCTCAGGTCATGATCTCACGGTTCATGAGGTCAAGCCCTGCATCAGGCTCTGTGCTGATGGCTCAGGGCCTGGAGCCTACTTTGGATTCTGTGTCTCCCTCTCTCTCTGCCCCTCGTCCACTCACACACACTTGTGCGCGCTCTCTCTCTCTCTCTCTCTCTCTCTTAAAAATAAATAAAACATTTAAAAAATTTTAAGAATTTTTTAAATGTTTTATTTATTTTTGAGAGAGCAAGCACAAGCAGGGGAGGGGCAGAGAGGGGGGGGACAGAGGACCCAAAGGAGGCTCTGCACTGACAGCAGCTAGCCCGATGTGGGGCGTGAACTCACCAACTGCAAGATTGTGGCCTGAACCAATCGGATGCTCAACCCACAGAGCCACCCAGGCGCTCTGTGGGAAAGGCTTTAATTGGTGACCCTTATACGACTTTATATGACTCTTCAGTCTCTATTTCTTAAACAGTAAGTTAAATTTGCCTAGGAATTTCTCCATTTCATATAAAAAATTTAATGTATTGACATAAAGTGGCTCATAGCATCCTCTGACAATCTTTGTAATGTCTGTAGAATCTCTGGCAGTTTCCCTGTTTTATTTATTATTATTATTTTTATTTATTTATGTAATAATAATACATAAATAGTAATATTTATTTTAAAATGTTTTTGATGTGTATTTGCTTTTGAGATAGAGTACAGGCGGGGAGGGGCAGAGGGAGAGGGAGACACAGAATCTGTCAGAATCAGGCTCCAGGCTCTGAGCTGTCAGCACAGAGCCCGACGCGGGGCTCGAACTCACCAACCGTGAGATCATGACCCGAGCCGAAGTCAGATGCTTAACCAACGGAGCCACCCAGGTGCCCCAAGTGAAAATGATTTTTACTCTCCACTGTGATTTCTTCTTAGACCCATTAATTATTCAGCAGACTGTTTCTTAATTTCCAAACTTATGGGAATGCTCTACAGATTTTTATTCACACTACTTTAATTTCCTGTTATTAGGAAATAAATTCTCTATTGAGAATGTTATGGCTGTGTGTACTTGAGAACTATGTATACTCTGAGGTTGTGTCGTTGAGGTCTATTTTGTTAATCATGTTATTTAAATTTTACATACTCCTTCTTTTGCTGTGTTCTTTCAGTTACGGAGATGTACTAATTTTTTCTCACTTTTGTCTATTTTTGGTTTTAGTTAGGTCAATGCTGCTTCATATATTTTTAGGCCATGTCAGTAGGTACATTCAAATTTTAAATGATTTCTTCAGAGTGAGCAGGACATTTTCTCATTAAGTAGAAACCATTTCTCTGTAAAGACTTGGCTGATGCTTTTCATCTTCAAGACTACTCTGGTATTAGTATAGTGACAGTTATTTCTTTAAGTTAGTATTGAAATGATTCTTCTTCCTTTTACTCGCAAGCTTTCTGCATCCTTCTGTTTTAAATATTTAAAAAATATTTATAAACCAGTGTGTAATTGACTTTCCTTTTGTTTTAAGTGCAATCTGAACATCCCTTATTCAAATTGAATATCTGGTTCTTTTATGTTCAATGGAATGACTGATATGTTTGAATTCAGTCTGTGGTCTTATTTGCTGTGACTTTTCCCGACTGTTTTATTTGCATTACCCTTTGTAACAATCCAACTTTTTTGGTCTCTATTAGTTTCCAAGTTGTACTCTTGCTGCACTGTTTGGAGTGGTCTAGTTATAAATGACAATTTATTTTCTTTACATAGCAAACTTCAACATTAAAATTAAAATTATTCTGTTTTCTCTGCTTCCTTTGTTACTGCAGAGAAGTGAGTGCTTAATCTAACTGCCCTTCTTTTGAAATGTTTCTTTTCTTGTTCATGCTGTTTTACAGATTTTATTTTTTATTTATTTTTTATTTTTTTATTAAAAAATTTTTTTTAACGTTTATTTATTTTTGAGACAGAGAGAGACAGAGCATGAACGGGGGAGGGGCAGAGAGAGAGGGAGACACAGAATCGGAAGCAGGCTCCAGGCTCCGAGCCATCAGCCCAGAGCCCGACGCGGGGCTCGAACTCATGGACCGCGAGATCATGACCTGAGTCGAAGTCGGACGCTTAACCGACTGAGCCACCCAGGCGCCCCTACAGATCTTATTTTTTGTCTGTGTGTCCAGGTACAGGTTTATTTTTATTTAACCTACATAGGGTTCATGGGGATTCTTGGGATCATGTGCGGATGGCTTTATTGCTTTTGAAAAAGACAGAGCTGGGTCGCCTGGGTGGCTCAGTCAGTTAAGCTTCCGACTTGAGCTCGGGTCATGATATCACAGTTTGTAGGGTTTTAAGTTCCAGCCCTGTGTCCGGCTCTATGCTGAAAGCTCAGAGCCTGGAGCCTGCTTTGGATTCTGTGTCTCCCTCTCTCTCCGGCCCTCCCCTGCTTATGCTCTGTCTCTCTCTGTCTCAAAATAAATAATAAACATTTAAAAAAAAAAAAAAGGAAAAGACAGAGCTATCATTTCTTCAAATTTTACCTCCTTCCCATTCTCTCCACTTTTTAAAAAGATGTTTTATTTGTTTGTCTGTTTGTTTATTTATTTTTGAGAGAGAAAGAGACAGAGCATGAGTGGGGGAGGGGCAGAGAGGGAGGGAGACACAGGATCGGAAGCAGGCTCCAGGCTCCGAGCCATCAGCCCAGAGCCCGACGCGGGGCTCGAACTCATGGACCGTGAGATCGTGACCTGAGCCAAAGTTGGAGGCTTAACCAACTGAGCCATCCATGCACCCCTCTACCTTTTATAGGCTAGAAATTCTCACTGATCCCCTATACCTCTTACCCTCTCTTTTTGTAATATTCTTCCTTTGTCTCTTTGTGCTACATTCCAGATGTTTTCTTCCTTGTGTTTTTAATCTTGGGTTTTTTTTGTTTGTTTGTTTTGTTTTTTTAAGGCTCAACATTGCATTTTAGAGTTTCCAGTTCGCTTCTGATACGGTGAGACCGTCTATTTATGAAATAAATGTAGCAAGCATGGTTATTGTATGAACCATGTCTCAAAATTCTGATAACTCAAGTTTGGGGGTTCTCTTTCCATTGTTTAAGTTTCTTCTGTTACTCAGCATTGCGTCCTGTTGTCTTACAAGCCTGGTTATTTTTCATTGCATGTTCGATAGTATATTTTACAAATTATTTGGAGGCAAATTTGAGGCCTTGGGATGGTGATGTCTTCCTCCTGGGGAGCTATGCATTTGCTTGTGCAAATAGCAGTAGGTGTTCCTGCTCTATGAAGGTCTTCCCAGAACCCCTTAATAGAACGTCAACGTTAGAGTTGCTTGCACTATTTTTTAAAAATTTTTTTTAATGTTGATTTATTTTTGGGAGACAGAGAGACAGAGCGCAGACAAGGGAGAGGCAGAGAGAGAGGGAGACACAGAATCCAAAGCAGGCTCCAGCCTCTGAGCTGTCGGCACAGAGCCTGGTGCGGGGCTTGAACCCACGAATCATGGGATCATGACCTGGGCCAAAGTCAGACGCTCAACTGACTGAGCCAATCCCCGAGATGTCACCAGAAGGGTGCTAGCTTTGCAGCCGCTTCCCCAGCTTTGGCAAAAGCCCTCTGGTAAAAAAGCATGTCGAGGGCTGGGTCTCTCTCTCTCCCTCTAGTTTGCCCTCTTCTTTTACATCTTAACCCCAAGTCTCCTTAGTGTCTTGCAGGTCTTTGCTGCTTTCAAGGAGGTGTTTTGTGCAGCTCCTCCAACTTCTTTAGCTGTCCACAGCATGAGGACAAAATACCTAGTGAGGCATTACAGGAAATCAATGAGGTGTTATGTAGAGATACGTGATTTTGATAGACGGTTTAGAGTCTGTACGCTATTACGTAGGGATAAGCTCGGTCATCAAAATAGCTAAAAGGCACAGCGTTGGATTCTGCTAGTGGTTTCCTTCGGGCAGTGGTGTTGAAGATGAGAGGGTAGGAAGGTGTCTGTGACTTTCATAATACACCCCTCCCTTCTAGCTGAGCTTTTTAATCATGTGTATCTGTGGCATGGGCCACTCGCTGTCCCCAGTATTTATTCTGCCTCCTTCTTTTAGTAACAGGGGGCTACCCTGCTACAGACCACATCGTCCAGCCACTTGGAAAGGTGGTCCAGCCAGGTGCTGACCCAGTTTGGGCCAGTGGATGTGAGTATCAACAATATGTGAGACTTCCTTGAGGTCACTTCCGTAAAGATGAAACCACTCATCCTGAACTTTGCCCTTTCCTTTCTTCTGGCATTTAGACGTCAAGATGAAATAGCTTCAAGCACGCAGATGAGGCCAACACCGCAGGAGAGGGTAGAATAAGGCAGAAAGAACCCAGGGTCCTGGACGACCTGTGGTTTGTGTGCCTGGACCACACACAGTCCTCTGGGCTGTTACATGGGAGAAAAAACACACTTCTATCCCATTTAAGCCATTGGATTTGGGGTCCCTTTGGTACAGCAGTTTCACTATATCCTAACTAAAATCATATGAAAAAATATTTGCGCAAAAATTTTAAAATAGGGTATTTTCTAAAAAGAATAATAGTGCCAGGAACTGTAGGTCCGATCTCTGAGCAATGGCAATTTTAAGGGAAAACAGTTTATATGACAGAATTCCTCATGGGAATCTGGGAGAATATAAAACTGTAGGCATTAACCTAAAAACAAAGGGATAGCCTTTGTAGCCATATAGAGAACAGATTGGGCAGAGTCGAAGGTCACCAGGCTGTGTTGAGCATCCCAGCAAAATGTGCAACTGTGATGGGAAACCCCTGGCTAATGACAAAACTTCCATCAATAGACATCAGTCATCATGAGCGATGAAAGCCCATGACCTTCTTATTTTGTATGCAATTTACCCAGATCCTAACCTGTAGACAGATCATTGGTAGGGTACACTCCAACAACAGCTGATGGCGCTGAGCAGTTACTGGGTCCCAAATAGTGTGCTGCATGTGTATTTCATGTGCGTGTGTATTTCATGTGTATTCCATCTAGTCCCCCCAACACTCCGATGTAGGTACCACTGTTGTTCCCCACTTACAAAGGCTCGGAAGGGTCACTGATCGGCCCATGATCACACGCCTGGCAGGTGACGTAGCTGACATTCAAACTCAGGATGCTGGGCAAAGTCCTTAGACTCAACAACTATGCGGGACGGTCACAGTCGAATAGTTTTGGGGACTCTAAAAAGCTAAGAATATGCTAAGTGGATATGAGGTGATACTCACATCCATTGGCCCAAACTGAGCCACTACCTAAGCTGGACCACCTTTCCAGGTGGCTGGACGACACGGTCTGTAGCTAGGTGGCCCTCTATTACTAAAAGAAGGTAGAATATTCTTCCCCTGAGGAAAGCGTTAAAGAGAAAGGGCAGAGTGCCAGAGTGTGGTCCTGGGTAGAACCTGGTAGTAAGTGTGTCTGCAGAACAGAGCAGTGTTTCCACCCACTGCGTTTTCTGAGCCCGTATTAGCAGCCATCCACCCCACCTAACTGGGGATTGAGGACCAGTGGTCAGAATTTCCACCGGAAATGGTGGTGCTTCCAGTCAAAATGGCAGCGGAGCACAGCAGCGGCGATAGCAATGGCGGCAGGAAGTAAGTGACGGGATGGTTAAGACCTCGGGGACAATGAGGAACAACGTAAAGGCCAGAGAAATAAATGGGCGGGAGGCTGGATGGAAGGCACTTTAGGGAACAGTGGGAAGAGGGGGTCTGAGGAGGGCCGAGCAGGTTGGCAGCATTCTGCTCCCCTCAGAGAAACATAAATAACGACAGCAATGAAAACAGCAGCTGGCAGAGGGATGGAGAGGCAGCCGGGGAGAGTGAAGAAGGCTTGGCAGGAACTTGGCATTTTACCTACCTGGGGAAGCTCTGTGTGTCTTCTTTTTTCTCTCGTGGGGCTCAAGGAAATGATCAGACTGTCCCCAGATCCTTTGGCTTGGGTTTCTGTCACTTGGACTTTGGTTCTCCTCAGTATGCAGTATACGGATAGAGGCAGAAGTGAAGTCCTCCCAGGGTGTTACCTTGTTATTATTATTATCATTATTATTATTTTACCAATGGGTGGGGGATGCCTCGTTATAAATATGACTTGCGCACACACCTAATTTTTCACTTGATGCAATGAAACGCTACATCCTATGCAGGGTTATGGTTATGATTTACCATTAAGATACTTGGGGAGGGTCTGAAAGAATGGAGCCCATGGCCAGGGTCCACCCCTGACATGTTCTGTGACTTGAAGCAGTTTCCTTATCTCTGAGACAAAAATATTGGGCTAGATTTCTAAGATCCCCTCGGTTTTCCAATTTTTTTTTATGCCCTACTGAGAGGGCTCCTGCAGGGGACTGCTTGGAGCACTTATTTAGATAATGGATCAGATTCCACAAGCCCCCACAGAGACACATGGACACAAATACTGACTGCCTATACGCCGTGCTCTTTGCCTGTGATCTATTTGCTAATGATTTGAATGTTTCCCAACCTTTCACATACTATAGTAGACAGGAAATGACAATTGTATCGCCACTACTAAAGCCAAGGGACATTTTATCTCCACAAACCTATAACCCAGTCCCGTCCTGCCGTTGGGAACTGGTCTCCCCCATTAGACAGGCTCGCACTTGTGGCTATACCTTAGAAACACCAGGAGAGCTTTAAAAAGATAACAGTATCCAGACCTCCTCTCAGAGCAGGTGAATCCAAATAGCTATAGTTCCTGGCTTCAGACCTTTTAAATTCTCAGAATATTCTAATTGTGATAGTTTGAGAACCATTGCGTGAGTGTCAGTCATAAAAGCAGGGGCTATGTCTTGGGAACCCAAGTGTAGTGCTTAATAACCAATCACCCAGTAAATAACCAATCACCGAATAAGTATGTGCTGAATTGATTAATTACTACATGCCTTGGATAACATAGCCAAGGGCAGTCCTCAACCAGGGTGAAAAGCTGAGCTGGTTTAATTTTATTGGTCTTTCCTTCCAGGATGGCCGTGCCTGTATCCTAAATACTGCTTCCTCTTTTTCTTTCTTTCCTTCCCTTACCCTAGGTTTATGCCACGTCCCAACTTTCAACTAAAGCCATTACAAGTTGTTAACCACTAAGGAATATTTTCACTTACTAGATTCCACTAAAATCCACCCCCCCCCAATACAGGGAGGCCATTAGAGGCCAAGAGGGCTCTGGAGTCTGAGAGCCAGGTTTGGAACACCCCAGATCAGTCATTTATAAGTGCTGTGCTATCCCCTACCCTTAAATTTTGTCATCTGTCAGATGAAGATAATACCTCTCTCTGAACACAATAGTGATGAGAAATGAGCAAGGTCTGTACACACCTAATTTACACACACACACACACACACACACACACACACACACAATTGGTATTATTGTGCTTGCAACAGGAAAAATCTAGTTGGGTTACCTTCAAATTTAGTCCACTGGAAATAGTCCAAGGAGAAAACTCTGGGTGAACCCAAAGACATTTCTCAAACTTTCTCACCAGTATATAAATTTCTCATGATTTCTTCCTTCCTGGTCTCATCCTAGCATCCTATATTTCTTTTTCTGTCTTCCTTCCAAACCATGGTTCAGTGTTTGGAAATCCTGCCTAAGAAAATCTACTTCACAGAGAGGGCTTTGAGACATAAAGATAGTTCGTTGGGTCAGGGTCTTTCTTTTCCATTTCTGTGTAAGGTTAGGTGTTGGCCCCATAGTCAGAAAGGGAGGAAGAAGCCAGAGAGCACAGTTCTCTGTCTTCCCCTCCCCTGATCAGCCTTGAGTTCTTTAATCAGAAGTTCAAGGCTGACAAGAACCTCTCCCACGGGAGCAATGACGAGGTGGTGGCTAGAATATTTCATTATTTCTTTGCAGCACAAATGTGTTCAGGGGTACCTGCCTCCATTCCTCCCCTTCATCAACCATTTTCTAGGTAATAAGTGAAGATTTGAGATTCTTTATTTTAAAGTTTCTGGTCACTACCATACACACACATACTGTCTCCTCTCATCTCAAACTTTTCCTCCGCCATCAACACTGACAAGAAGAAGTTATAATTTTTCAAATTTGTAGTAAGCTAAACTTAATAAAACATTTTAAAGGAAAAAACCATATCTATATATACCTATGTATACATGTTCTCATAGACCCCAAAATAACAGTTTGAGTCCTTTGTAGGAACATTATTTAATTACTTAAGAGAACACGAGCTAGCTACCATTCATTGAGACTTCACACCTTCTGGTATATTTTTATTGTATAGAAAAAATTTCTGACTTCATTGCTCTCTTCTATTCTTTGGCATCTGTGGAGGTGATGTTTCTGGGAAGTTACACAACATTCAAGGCCGGACAGGGCAATTCTCACAGAATACTGCTGGTTTGCCTACACGATAAAAGCAGTAACTCTGCTCATAGATCCATGCCAAAATTACAGTTTTCAGAAACTTCTGCAAAAAGGATTTAAACAGTTTTGTGCCTTGCCACCAAAATGTGTGTTCATCTCTCTACACCTCCACACCTGGCAGTGTTTCAGCCCAACATTTGCTACAGTATTTTGAGTTCATCTTGTTTATTTTCTGCTTTATTTTTTTCTCCTGATGTACATTTCATGTGCAAAGCCAAGGCTACCATTTCTCATGTGCACTGCTACTCTTCAGCCTTGCTTTTATTGTTTTTAACTTTTTTATATTAAATATAATTTATTTTCAGACAGGTTTCCATACAACACCCAGTGCTCATCCCAACAGGTGCCCTCCTCGATGCCCATCACCCACTTTCTCCTCTCCCCCACCCCCCATCAACTCTCAGTTTGTTCTCAGTTTTTAAGAGTCTCTTATGCTTTGCCTCCTTCCCTCTCTGTAACTTCTTTCCCCCTTCCCTCCTCCATGGTCTTCTGTTGAGTTTCTCAGGATCCACATATGAGTGAAAACGTATGGTAACTCTTTCTCTGCCTGACTTGTTTCACTTAGTATAATACCCTCCAGTTCCACCCATGTTGCTACAAATGGCCAGATTTCATTCTTTCTCATTGCCAAGTAGTATTCCATTGTATATATAAACCCCATCTTCTTTACCCATTCGTCAGTTGATGGACATTTAGGCTCTTTCCATAATTTGGTTACTGTTGAAAGTCCTGCTATAAACATTGGGGTACAAGTGCCCCTATGCATCAGCACTCCTGTATCCCTTGGGTCAATTCCTAGCAGTGCTATTTCTGGGTCACAGGGTAGATCTATTTTTAATTTTTTGAGGAACCTCCACACTGTTTTCCAGAGCGGCTGCACCAGTTTGCATTCCCACCAGCAGTGCAAGAGGGTTCCCGTTTCTCCACATCCTCGCCAGCATCTATAGTCTCCTGATTTGTTCATTTTAGCCACTCTGATTGGCGTGAGGTGATATCTGAGTGTGGTTTTGATTTGTATTTCCCTGATGAGGAGCGACGTTGAGCATCTTTTCATGTGCCTGTTGGCCATCCGGATGTCTTCTTTAGAGAAGTGTCTATTCATCTTCCCATTTCTTCACTGGATTATTTGTTTCTCGGGTGTGGAGTTTGGTGAGTTCTTTATAGATTTTGGATACTAGCCCTTTGTTCGATATGTCACTTGCAAATATTTTTTCCCATTCCGTCGGTTGCCTTTTAGTTTTGTTGATTGTTTCCTTTGCTGTGCAGAAGCTTTTTATCTTCATGAGGTCCCAATAGTTTATTTTTGCTTTTAATTCTTTTGGCTTTGGAGACGTGTTGAGTAAGAAGTTGCTGCGGCTGAGGTCACAGAGGTTTTTTCCTGCTTTCTCCTCTAGGGTTCTGATGGTTTCCTGTCTCACATTCAGGTCCTTTATCCATTTTGAGTTTATTTTTGTGAACGGTGTAAGAAAGTGGTCTAGTTTCATTCTTCTGAATGTTGCCGTCCACTTCTCCCAGCACCATTTGTTCAAGAGGCTGTCTTTCTTCCATTGGATGTTCTTTCGTGCTTTGTCAAAGATGAGTTGGCCATACTTTCGTG
The DNA here is from genome assembly GCF_016509475.1 of Prionailurus bengalensis. Lineage (NCBI taxonomy): Eukaryota > Metazoa > Chordata > Mammalia > Carnivora > Felidae > Prionailurus > Prionailurus bengalensis. The sequence continues at coordinate 7,766,947 of NC_057359.1, forward strand.
GGTCCAATTCTGGACTCTGTTCTATTCCAGTGGTCTCTGTGTCTGTTTTTGTGCCAATACCATGCTGTCTTGATGATTACAGCTTTGTAGTAGAGGCTAAAGTCTGGGATGGTGATGCCTCCTGCTTTGGTTTTCTTCTTCAATATTACTTTGGCTATTCGGGGTCTTTTGTGGTTCCATACAAACCTTAGGATGGCTTGTTCTAGCTTTGAGAAGAATTCTGGTGCAATCAGCCTTGCTTTTAAACTGCACGTTTCTTAATTAAAGTACACTGAAAAAGCAATGCAGACTTCATAGTTTAGAACATTTGCTTCCAACATCAGCTTAGGTAGCCCCTGTCCAGGATAGCTTTCGTCACATTTCAGATCCATAGTACAAAATTGCAGAGGTATGCTAAAAGTGCATATTTGATAGGAAATCCTCTTTCTTGGAAAATCGTATTTCGGAATATCGACAATATGTCAGTAGCACAGTGGGACAGGGAACGAACACTTCCTGGTGCGCTGGTGAAAGCATGCGCTGTGACGGTGCACAAGACATCCTGAATTTGAAGTGAGTTGGCCTAGATTAGTGGTTCCCTCAAAGCAGAATCGCCGGGTCAGGACCATCAGCCTCACCTGGAAACTTGTTAGAAATGCAGAGTCTTGGCCTTTTCACCAGGCTTCGCGAATCAGGGACTCGGGTTCGGATGAGCAGTCTGTACAAGGCTCACACCCCGTGCTTCTGACACGTGTTCACACCGTGAACCTCAGTGGTTTGTCTGGAGACCGCAGCTCACCTGCTGCCTGGGCTTGTGGCCTTGGAGAGTAACCTCTCTGGCCATCTGTTTCCCACTCCCCTTTTTCTCTGCATTGCCCTTTTCCTGTGCTCCGTTTAGACTCAGGCAGCCTGGTGAAACGGATGTCCGCCTAGGCCTGGGTACGCCAGCCACCACTTCTTACGGATGCCCCTCTGTTCACAAGGGATTCTCTTGGCTCTCCCTGGATCTGGGGTTCATTGTGTGGATTGTCCAAACTGGCTCCCTTCCCGGTAAACCTGTAAAGTGAGGGGCCGGGCCCCCAAACCGGGAGTCCTCGGAATACAGAACGTAAACCCACCTCGGGATCCTCTGTTCTCGGCTGTGGGCCTTCACTCGAATTCCAGAACCACAGCCAAAGCTTCCACTTGCCACTCTGTTCTGTTTATAAATGTGTATAATTATGCACCGTCCTCTCTACATGTCACAGAACTACCACGAGGGTCAAATGAGAAAATGGTTATGGAAGTACTTGGAAGACCGTCTGTAGAGCACTACCCAAATGCTGGGTTGTGTTGTTACCTGCTACTCTCGAGAAGTGTCTCTGCTCCTCTTTGTCCATCCTTTGTGATTCTAGTTGCAAAACAGAGAAAACGCGGCCTCTTCACTCCCCCGCAAGTATTTAATTGTCTTTCGGTTGTGAACCACAGAAACCCAACACAGAGTCAGGTGATCCAGAGACAGGATTCACGGGGAGACCCCAGGGTAGCCCCCAGAAACAAAGGAAGTGGCTGGAGGAACCGGGGCCTCGGGGACAGGAACAAGAGCTGACCCTGCTGAGGTATTTCTCTCCCGCTCTGCCTCTCATCTCTGTCAGTCTTGAGTTAGCTTTGAGGCTTCTTTTTTCCCACGTCAGCCATGTTGTCACCACGTGAGAGAAAACATGGCCTCCTACAGCCACAGCTTAGCAACTCCTGAGAAAGGAGGTAGCCTCTCCCTCCCACTGTCCATGTGTTAATCCCAGGGAAGATCTCTGACTGGACCAGGATGTTGAGGCCAGACCTGGGTCATGTGACTAACCCTAAAGAAGTGGGGATGTGTCGTAGCTCATGAGGTACTTAGTGTGTCACCAGTGGAAGAGTTATGGGGAAGACAAAAAAAAACCCATTAACTAACACCTCCATAAGCATCATTGGGCTGGGGGGATGCTCGAGTATATACACTTTTGTCCCTTAGAGTGGCTCACAGGAGCACAGAAAAGAATACAGAAAAATACTCATAATTAAGAATAATGTAAAGCAGGGGCACCTGGGTGGCTCAGTCGGTTAAACTTCCAAGTTTGGCTCAAGTCATGATCTCATGGTTTACGGGTTCAAGCCCCACATTGGCTCTGTGCTGACAGCTCAGAGCCCGGAGCCTGCTTCGGATTCTGTGTGTGTGTCTCTCTCTCTGCCCCTCCCCAACTCATGCTTGTGTCTCTCTCTCTCTCAAAAATAAATAAACGTTAAAAAAATTAACAAACAGACACATAATGTAAAGCTGTCTTTCCAAGCACAAAACCCAGGCCATAAATACAGGGTCCATTATTTCATTGAATCCAACAGGTAATTAGCTTATCATTTGTCAGTGAATGAAATCGCGATGAGAAATGAAACCCACCACATGGAGATTGCAGGGAGATGTGCCTGCCCTCAAGGATCCCACTGTCCAAGCTGCTAAGTAACTAAGCACATGTGTAATGCATTCCATGCTCATTTTCACGGCAATTTTAACCAAGGAAAAGACAAGCAAATGGCTTAGAGTTTTACGTGGGTATTGTCTGGAAGCCAAGCTTCTCTCAGAAATGCGGGCAACAAATACTCAAATCGCGTCTATGCGATTGAAAATACTAATGTTTTCACTAGGATTTCATCTTTATTCCTCAGATTGAAAACGCCAAGCATTGCTTCCAGACTATAACGAGGGACTGTGTAGCTTCTTAAAACAGCACACACTTGGACCAGCCGTGTAGTGTAAATTTACGGCCGAGAGCCACGGTTTGAAAAGTCAAGTACTCCCTGAGAGCCACGGTGGCAACAATTTATGAATTTATATGTTGTTACAGATTAAAGTAATTACTTATGCTGGCTCAGGGAAGCCAGCTATAATCCCCACTCTTAGAACAAGCTATAGATTGCAATTTCATCTTGAAAGCCCGAGTTCGCCTGGTGTATCTCATCGATAGTTTTGAAAACTCTATTTCCATGGAGAAATTATAAAAGAAATAACTGCCATTCAATTTCTTTATGCTTTGCATTCTTTCGGAGTCGGCAAACATAAAAAAGTCAGCAGGTGGAGCCTCTATTCCCTTGGCAGGCCTGATAGAAGTCCTTCTCTTGAAAGAACATTCAATTACAGACTGTCTCTCTGGCAGCCCGTTCGAGGCTCCCTACAGACAGGTAACAGAATAATACATGAAAATGCGAGACTGCGAAACATGGCCGTGCGCTGTCACAGGTCAGGAAGGAGAAGAGAGACAGGAGAGCCAGAAATCTTTTATTTCTTATTAATTTTCTGTTTCGCCATTTCCCCCACTTTACATTTCTTTTCAATTCACAAAGGAAGTGCCATTCTTCGAGAATGAGACGTGGCAGAACGGACTCATTCATTTGTTGCCTGGGACACTTTGTACCCGTTCTGTCTCTTGCTTCTGTTCTGGCGGCTTTCACAGAGTGGCACTTCTTGGCCACGGAGTTTAGCTTCCGATCAGTCCAGAGCAATGGTGGCAACAGGAGAAAGAAAAGACAAGGAAAAAAGGGAAAAAATGAATGAAAAGGAAAAGGAAAAAAAGAAAATATGTAAATATATATAATATATATTATATATAATATATAATATATATATATGTATTATATTTAATATATAATATATATATAAAATATATATATAAATATATATTATATATAATATAATACATATTATATATATTATATTATATATAATATTATATAATTATATAATATATAATATATAATATATATTATATATATCTCACATATACATATAACACACATATATAACATGTATGCATATAAAACATATACATATAAAACATCTATAACATATATATTATATATGTATGTAATATATGTTATCTGTATGTATGTGTGTATATATACACATACGTGTGTGTGTATATATAGAACTACAAAATGGCCCAGACTCCCCTTGTACATTTCTTGGCAAGCAAATTCACACGCACAGAAAAATATCTATTCTGCTAGATGCTAAGTCCGATAACTTCTGTACATTTTTCATAAGGGGGTGTGCTTGCCATTTGGCAGCCAGCAATTACAATAAAAAGTCTTTTTAATTCACTACATTTCATATGCACATAATTCCTGCCGTGGGAAGCCGCCGTAATGTCTTGTTCAGTTTGCCGTTTCTAAAGAAGGCATGAGAAACGGGGTGATCAAATACATTTCTTATAAGGACCTGGCACAGGCTATCATGTGACAGCAGATGGCATGTGAAAGCCTTTGTGGGAAAGGGGGCCCCTGTTAGAGAGGCGATGGAGGACTGTGAATGCACAAGGTGTTGTGTGCCCCCTCGAGGGTGTTATCCGGTCACCCCGGCATCTGCAGGGGAGTAAACGGCGCCCCGGTCGCTTTCATGATGAACGCTAACGTGAGCGACCCCAGGAAAGTCACGGGGTGGCCGGCGCACGCGTTCGGTGGCCACGCGGTCAAATGCACAGACCAGGGCGGACCGCTTCCGCTCTGCGGGGCCACCGGGCATGCGCAGGCCGCGGGCTTTTGGAATTTATCAGACCGTGTGGTCGGAAGCCAGGAACGACTGACATCTCCAGGGTGGGGGGGGCCACGCAGACGCAGAGGCAGAAGGAACCTAAGGTTCCCGGTTCGGCGCCCAAATTCTTGTTTGTCTCTCCCACCGTGTCGGGGAGAGAAAAGGAGAGGGAACTGTCACCAAGCAGAGGGGTCTCCTCCGCCAAGGACTTCCAGCGTTTTGCACGCTCTGAGAATTTCACGGCTCTTCTCTTGGTGCACACCGAGGAGGAGCTAAATTTTGCTCTGCAGTACACATCCAAGGCAGCATGCTAATGAGAATTATTATTAAGCAATGTAGACTTGGCACCAGCCTCTTGCAATCTGCTCAGTGGCAGAAGCAAGAAGGGCAGAGGCAGAGAGTCAGAAGAGCAGCTTTACTGGGGGCTCTTCTGGCCCCAATTCGCTTTGGTCACTGCGAACACCGGGCAGAGCCACGTGTGATGCTGAGGCTTCACAGGCGGGCCGTCCGGTTGCCGGCTGTGAAAGAGTCATCTGGATGTTACTCGAGCTTTAAAAACAGCCCTGTCTTCAAGACCTGCAGAAATCCAGAATTCTGTGTATTCAATAACCAGGGTACCAGAAAGACCCCTGGACCGTGGAGGTGAGGTTTTTTTGTTGTTGATTTCAGCACCCCCATCCAAACAGGCCATCTCACTCTCGAGATAGGAAATATGTCTTAGGACCTTTCCTGGCAGAACTTTTGGGGTAAGCTGTGACATTTTGGTCTGATGGGGGAGACCGGACCATCAATCAGGGTCAAACAGAGGGGCCTGAAATTAGAGCTGTTAGGAATGGTCCTCCGAGCAGTTAGACCAGATCCTCTTTGGGAAGCCAGAGCATGACACAAATGATGTGGAAATAGACCACAAGGCAAAAATGAGAGGACGTTCCATGCTTGCATTGATTCATCTTGGGCTGTGTTATTAAAGACTCTCTCAGACAGGTTTTCACTGGAACATTCTGATGTGAGGTGAGCTCCCAACCAAGAGGTGACAGTTCTCCATGGCCCTGTCTCCCTTGAGTACTAGACCCACGGGCCCACAGAGCTAATGGCCATTTGGATGTATGTGCCTTTGGTACTACAAATACAGTCGATGGTAAATTGTATTCACCATCTCTGTAACGACCATCGGTATGTCCTAGATGCCGTGTTCTTTTCCGTGTTCTAGATTCTGTATCCATCAAGAGACTTGGCAATCAGTCTTGGCCTCTCCGTTTCCCTCAACTCACCCAGTACTTCTGCCTGCTGCCTCCTCTCTTTGCCCCGCTGCAGTGGCCCCTGCTAAGGGTTGTTTGTTTTGTTTTGTTTTGTTTCCCCATTTCTGGTCTAGACTGTAGTGATGGCCCCTCGTTTCACACAACAAACCATTCTCCGCATTGTCACCAAGGTGAACTTTCAAGCCCACGGTCCTGGTGGTATTACTTCTTGTCTTGAAGGTCGCTCGTGGCACCCCCTGATCCCTTGTCTTAGCCTGGCATTAAGCCTCTGTGTGACCTGGTGCCCACCCGTCCAGACTCGTTTCTAGGTGCGCCCCAGGGTTCACGGCTCTTTGCAGCGGAGCCACACAGAGGTGCTGGCATCTCTACACAGAGGTCACGCTCACAAAATCAGGCTGTTGCTTGTATCTCTGCCTGTGTTCCAGGTGCTTCTTCGGTCCCAGCTACCTGGTCTTTCCTTCATTAGCCTAGCACTCTCAACTCTCAGAAATGCTCTCGACCTTCATTTCTGCTATAAAGTCTTTTCAGATCCTCACCACCCCCTCCCCTGACCCCAGCTTTCCCCTTCTTGCTGGTTGCATGTGCACGTGTCCATATATATAGGATATATGTTATGCAGAATATAACTCCTTACGTTATATATACACATACGTGTACATATACAGCCTTTTTTTACATGCCTGATAATTTATTAAAATACTGTCGTATATCCCACACCCCCCTCCACAATGTTCCTTCACCGTGTTCATACATTAGAACTGGATCCGCACTCGTATATCTCATTTCCTTTGAAGCAACCTCCTCCAGAAGTCTCCCTGGATCCTCCAAGACTGGGCCAGGGGCCCCTCTGTGCAAGCTGTTGGTATGGTATGTTGCGATCACCTATTGTATAGGCTTTCATTTTCTTCAGCTGGAAACAATAAACACCCAAAGTAACATTAGTTTAAAGAACGTAGTTTTTTGTTTGTCTTTTACATACTAAAGTCTGGGGGAAAAGGCAGGCCAGGGTTGGTATGGTGCCTCCTGTCCCTAGTGTCCTTAGAGATGTGACGTCTATCTTGCTGCTCGATCATAAATTACCTAGTAAGCTATCGATGGACATTTACCACCTTTATTCTCGGGCCATCTTGGGGCACCTGGGTGGCTCAGTCAGTTAAGCAGCAAGCTTCACCTCAGATCATGATCTCGTGGTTCTTAAGTTCGAGCCCCGCGTGGGGCTCTGTGCTGACAGCTTGGAGCCTGGAGCCTGCTTCGGATCCTTTGTCTCCCTCTCTCTCTCTGCCCCACCCCTGCTCTCTCTCTCGTTCTCTCTCTCTTTCTCTAAAATAAGCATTAAAAAAAATTTTTTTAAATATTCTCAGGCCACCTTTTGAGAAACCAATTTTTTTGGAAAGCCCAGAGAATCTTTCACTGTCCGGGCAGATTTCACATTGAACATCAAGATAAGGCAAGATAAATTTGATCCATATTAAATAATAATAGTTGTCCATATTGAACATACTATCTACATGAATTATTTCATTTAATACAACAATCCTCTGAGTTGTTATTATTCTCATTTTACACATGAAGAAACAGGGTTAGGGAGGTTAAGAAGGACACTCAAAACCCCCCAACACAGACCCAGAACTCGCATCCAAGTTTTTATAGTTTATTTTGCCTTCAGAAGGAGAAATAACTTTCTCTGTTGTTGTAAGCACACAATTCCCATTTTGTTAAGCCCCCTCTACTTAATATCTTCACTTAAAGTTAAGTCATTTTCTTTACTTAAAAAGTTAAAAGAGGGGCGCCTGGGTGGCTCAATCGGTTAAGCGTCGGACTTCAGCTCAGGTCATGATCTCACGGTTCATGAGTTTGAGCCTCCCATCGGGCTCTGTGCTGACAGCTCAGAGCCTGGAGCCTGCTCCGGATTCTGTGTCTCCCTTTCTCTCTGCCTCTCCCCTGCTCATGCTCTGTCTCTCTCTGTCTCACAAATAAATGAGAACATTAAAAACAATTAAAAGAAAACTTCGTGTCACTCCCACTAATAGAAATTTAGATCTGCATGCCACAAATGCAAGGTGAGAATGAAGCTACTCAAATTTAAAATCTTCAGAGGCACCACTTAAAATGACCTCATGTATATATAAGATGTGTATAGCACATTTTATGAAACATTGAATCACAGGGTAAAATCAATATCAAAACTCTAATTCTTAGTATATTCTACCTGAAGCCAAATATCGCGTAAGTATTGCGTTAGGATGCATGCTTATTAACTGTACTATTAATACACTGTGTAAAGACATTACTGTTTGACCAACCTAGGGATCAGATGAACGAATGGGTGTAGTGGCAAATAGCATCCATTTTATTCTTGACCACCCAGCACTTCCCCCGGCCGGTCCTCAAGGCTTCTCAGCCTTCTTGGCTTGGGTTGTAGAGAACTCGAGAGGGGGCTTGATGGGGAAAAAAAAAAAAATCAGGAATAATGCAAACATAGAAAGGAGATAGTAGTTTTGGAGAGGGAACTCCAGAAATAAGTTAAGCCTGGGATTAGCAGTAGTGTATGGAAGGTACAGGAAGAATGATCACGTTCTCGACTTCATAATCTTCCTTTCAGAGATGTGGTCCTAGGGATGCCTGGGTGGCTCGGTCGGTTAAGCTTCTAACTCTTGATTTCAGCTCAGGTCATGATGTCACAGTTCGTGAGTTCAAGTCCCACACCAGGCTCTGCACTAACAGTGCTTGGGATTCCCTCTCTCCCTCTCTCTCTGCCTCTCTCTCTCTCTCTCAAAATAAATAAACTTAAAAAAAAAGATGTGGCCCTGTGCTGGGCTTTGAGGGAGCCAACTATAGGTGAAGGCAACCTAAACTGCCATGTCTTATGGTATTATTTGTCATGGTCATTACCCTGGGTACCTACTGAAAATTGGGATTCCTGGCCCAACCCCAAGCGTTCTGAGTCAGAATATTTGTTGATAGCATCCAGAAATCAGTCTTCTGTGCAGCTGCCCCCAAAAGGCATCTGTGCACACTCAAGTTTGTCTATCATTTCCAGATAGAATCCACTTTAAGAATATCTGTTATTAGAACATAAATCCAGTTTCTAAAGCAGATAACATAGCACGATTCTTTTTTTAAATATTGTTGTTACTGCATTTGAATTATATTCCTTTTTATCTGCTCCTGACTTATCAGCCAAAACAAACATGAAGAAATTAGGTGCTCCTGGGTGGCTTAGTTAGTTGTGCCTCCAATTCTTGATTTTGACTCAGGTCACGATCCCAAGGTCGTGGGATCAAGCCCCATGTTGTCCAGCTTGGCACTGGGCATGGAACCTGATTGAGATTCTCTCTCTCTCTCTCTCTCTCTCTCTCTCCCTGTCCCTCCCTCTGCCTCTCCCTCCCTCTCCCTCCCCCCTCCCCCTTCCCCTGCTCACACTCTCCCTCTCTCTAAAAAGGAAAGAAAGAAAGAAAGAAAGGAAAGGAAAGGGAAAGGAAAGGAAAAATCACCGACTATGTTGTGTGTGGGGCATTGCACCACAGGGACTTCATTGAACACTCTGCAGAAAGCTTAAGGTTATGGGGACCTGAAAACTCAATTGGGAACGGTGACAATTTCCCTGTTGCACCTAGTATAGCTAAGTGCCTACATTCAGGCTAGTAAGATATCGGTAGAAGTGGTCTGTGTAATTTCTAGAAGTTTCTTAAGGGAAAGGGGCATTCCCTTCTCCTTCCTTTTGCGCATTCCAGCTATTCCGCAGACAGGCTTGATGGCTACAGACGTCTTGAATGTCAAGGCAGTCTTGGGAAGAAAGGTTGTGCAGAGCAGAGCAACAAAATAGGAGAAGAAAAAGAGAAGAAAAAGAAGTAACAAAATAGCCACCATCCCTGTAGAGCACATACCAGCCCTGAATCACTTACTTCCAGATTCTGAGAGGAAAGAGCTGCAAACTTGCTGGAACCAATATTTGGGGGGGGGGGCTGTCTGTCACTTGTAGGTGAACTGAAGCTTACTTCTTTTTCATTTTTTTTATGTTTATTTATTGAGAGAGAGTATGAGTGGGGGAGGGGCAGAGCAGAAGAGAGATAGACAGACAGACAGACAGACAGAATCTGAAGCAGGTTCCAGGCTCTGAGCTGTCAGAACAGCCCAGATGTTGAGCCCCATGTTGGACTCAAATTCAGGGGCTGTGAGATCATGACCTGAGCTGACGTTGGATGCTTAACCGAATGAGCCACCCAGGCGCCCCCTAACCAAAGCTTAACCAAAGCTTAACCAAAGCTTAATCAAAAGCTTCCATTTGGAGACAAGATGCTAGAGGCATGAATTTTATTGCAGATGAGCCTTTGTGTTTTAGTGAAATCTGGAGCTTAATATGAAGGCCCCCAAATACTGGTAGAGCGTAATTCATAACAGGTGTTAAGAATCAGGGGCTGGAGGGAGGAATAATTACGTAATGTGTTAGAGATGCTAAGAATCACTACAATGGCAATCACAGTATAATATATAAATATGGCACCTTGACAAGTTGTACACCTTAAATTTACATAATGTTACATGCCAGATATATCCAATTAACAAAGAAGAAGAATAGTGGGTTGGACCATGAGTAGAGGCTGGAGTGCAGTGCTATGCCTACCCTATTTCTGATTGCAAGAAAAAGCATGATGGAGATAAGTGAGATGAGCCATGCTGGAAAGCAAGACCCACTGGGCCAACCATGTTCGGTTAAGAAATACGAGAATTTGGAGCGCCTGGGTAGTTCCATCAGTTAAGCGTCCAGCTCTTGATTTCGGCCCAGGTCATGATCTCCCGGTTCGTGGGTTTGAGCCCCAAGTTGGGATTCTCTGTCTCCCTCTCTTTCTGTCCCTCCCCTGCATGCTCTCTCTCTCTTTCTCTCTCTCTCTCTCGCTCAAAAATAAACATTAAAAAAAAAAGAAATACAAAAATCTGAACTGAAAGTTCAGGTCGATCTCAAGAGATAGGGCCACACGGCTGACTACATAATTTGTGGAGTCCGGTGCAAAACAGAACTGCGCGGCCCCTTGTGCAAAAAGCAGAAAAAGAACATCGTTAATGGTATGAAACCTTAAAGCTTTTTCTTTTCTTTTGAAAAGCTTTCTCAAATTGTCACGGCGTTTTCTTAGTTTGCTCTTTAATGTTGTTCCAAGTAAAGACGAATCAAAATATTAATTATTAGCATCAATCGTACCACTCTTTTTATTGTGCAAGACCAGCTTGAAACGCAAACAAAAGAGCCATGAACCTGTGTGCCGGATCACTGAACTTACACATTCCTGTCTCATAGCTCATATCTGCATACGAATTTTGTTCTCATTGCAACAGTGGAACCACGGCACGGAAGTATTGTTTTTAGTTCCTCTGTTGATCTGTGCACAACCTACCAACACGTCGTACCTTAAGTGATTGATGAGTAGGGAAGGACTGACTGACATTCTTTTTAGCATAAGCAGTTAGCTAGTACAGGGATGTGAGACAAGTAGGCGGGGATAGGTTACCGGGTCGTTGGTGTTTCTTACAACACCGTTGCCTTCCTTCTGCATTTGAAGCAAACTCTGGTTCAAGGAGAAAGCCTGGCCATTGGCGGCTGTTGGAGCCTCTGCTTATTCAGACATGGGTGTAACAAGCTTACCGCGTACTTGCTTTGAATCCCAGTAAGTCCCCACTCGCTCTGGGTGCAGGGGAATGCTGTGCTCACGGGGCATCCTGAACATTAGACACGAATGGGATGGCAGACGATGGCGGCACACGTGCATGCTGCCCTATTGCAAATATCCCCTCTGCTCACGCTCCCTTGTCACTTGGCTTACCAAACCCAAGTTCAAATTAAAAATCGAGCCTACGCGGGTTGCGCATCCATGAAGCCAGACTTCTAGGGCAATGAGGAAGACTGGAGGTCATAGGAGTTCTCTCGGGCTCACCCCTTCTAGTACACAGCCTACTGGAAAGCTTCTCCAGACTTAAGCTTCAGGAGGAAAATGCTCCTCTTGTGTGCTTTCTCCCTCCCTATCTGACACACAGCCCCCTCTCTTCTCTCTCTTTATTCATACCTCCCTGTAGGACCGTCTCAGTGTTCTTTACTGCCTCTAGCTCTCCTTCTGGGGAACTCTGAAAGAAATGTGCCCCATTCTTTGCCAGAACTTCAGGCATCTCTCGTCTGTTCATTCAAGCAACAGCGTGGACAAGGCAAGGAGGAAGATAATAGATGCTCTAAGTTGAACTCAGTTTCCCTGTCATAGCTGTGGTTACTTTCCTTGCCTGGTCACCCAGGAGAGGTTAGTGCATCAACAAGGCAAGCATTTTATTAGTTTCTGGGACAAGATTGTAGTCACGTTGAAGAAATGCGCTTCTGTTTAATGGTTTTGAACTTACACCTTTTGAATAATAAACCCTTCTATTATTTTGTTAAGAAGTATTAGGCACTTCTTGACCCTGGATTGCTTTACTCGAAAAACCATAGTGGCTGAAAATGGCCCTCTTGCTATGAAAAGGCAGAGCTTATGTTGGGTCCTTCCTTCTCAGCCTTCCAGGCCCTTCTTCACCTCTGGCCACTTGACCCTGGACAACAAATACATTTCCCTTCTGATTGGGCATCTAAGAGTCAGTAAATTCATGCTGTCATTATCTGGTAATAGCTTAATGAATCCCCACTTCTAGAATTTGCATCTTAATAGGAGATTGTTCTGAGTACAAGAAGAGGGAGGAGGAGGAGGAGGAGGAGGAGGAGGAGGAGGAGGAGGAGGAGGAGGAAAATGGGTTCTAATACCCAGAATTTTGTATGTATCAGAGAGGGCAAAGGCAACAGATTACTCTGCTAGTTCTGAAGTTTGTGTATCTGGGGGAACAATTAACCTTATGAAAATGGAAAGAAAATTGAACTGAGGGTGGCATAATCCAGGGTAATAGTGGAGGCTTTGCTGATCTCCTTTGACACACACTTTACTAATTCACAGTTGTGTTTCCTTGACATCAGAAAGTTCCACAACTATTTTGGTTCCGTTGAGTAAGGGAAAGAATTTTGGATTCAATCAGTATCCTAGCACCATACTAATCACGGTGCAGTGGTAGTGAGGTCGGGAAGGTAGAAAATTCCAGGATAAACCAGGGACAGCTTCCTTCAGATTGTTTCAAATGTCGAAGATGAAATCCATAAGTGGAATTAAAGAAGGCTGGAGTACCATATTAGAAAAACACTGATGTTTCCATCTAACCCTTAAATAGCATCTTTCAATGAATCCTCGTCACCTACAGGAAGGAAAATCTCCCAGTGCCTCCTGGTTCCTGTTTTGTCTTTGCTTTTCTCACACTCTGCTTCATACTTGTTCCTCCAATAACATGAATAGCTTATAATTTCCCCTGGCGTGAAGCTATGCTTTCACTTCATGCCTTTGACCGCGGGGTCTTCTGTCACTGCATGTCCTCACCTCCCCTCCCATCTGTGTCTACCTGGCTAATGCCCACCCATCCTTCAGTATTGAGCACAAATATCATCATCTCCAAGAAAACTTGCCCTTGATTCATCTCTAGATTGAAGGTGACTTAGGCTACCTCTCCTAGGTAATTCCAAAATACGTCATTCCCATCTCCATTATTGGACTGAACCCCTTCTAAAAGTTCCTTTGTGCTAGATGTCCGTCGATGTCATTTTACTGTAAATTCCTTGAAAGCCAGGACCAAGTCTTTTTTTAATTTTTCTTCTTAAATTCCCAACTCTGGGGCGCCTGGGTGGCTCAGTAGACCAAGCATCCAATTCTTGATCTCAGCTCAGGTTTTGGTCTCAGGGTTGTGAGTTCAAGGCTCCCATTGGGCTCTGTGCTGAGGGTGAAGCCTACTTAAAACAAAACAGAACAAAAACTGAATTCCTAATGCTGTGATCAGCAGTCAAACGTTTATTGAGTGAATGAATGAATGAATGAATGATTCATGGACTCTAGCGATCTGAGGAGAAAATGGTGATTCAGAGAGGCAAAAAGGCTTTTCTCCACATACAATAGCTTAGAAGTCCCAAATAATAAGAAAGTGATAGTTAATTTGGTTAAAAAAAAAGAAAGAAAAATGAAAGCCAGAGAAAAGTACTGAGATGGAAGTAATTACGGTACATAGGTATGTTTTCAGTTTAAGAAAATTAAGAAGTGACTTGCTGAATTTAGATGCCACTCTGCTCTTGAAGGATAAAATGATGAATTCATCATACTTGGTGCTAGATTTGCACTTGGTAAATTTATTTCTAAGATTAAAGATATAAACAAGCTCATTAAAGAGTGTCAAAAACTTGTCAAACATCAAATAGCTGTTACATAACAACATTTTGAAGTCTAGATTATTATATACAGATTGCACCTCCATTTTAAAAAATCCCACGTTCTAAAAATTAAAGGAAAATTACCACGTAGGTAATAAAACTTAGGTTTTTCCAAACTACACACATTTTGAAAGTGTTCATAGCCATTTGGGAATTCTAAAACCTGGTGGAGATAGGATATATAACAATATTGTTATTCCCGCTCAGAATTACTATTGTCATTGCAGCAAAGGGGAAAACCAGATGGGAAAAGGTTTGGATTCTTTCCCTTCATAATTGTTTAAAAGCCAAGTTTTGTAAGAAAAACTAATTTTCTGGAAATAAAGTAATACCCCGCTTCATCCAACTTCCTATTTGCAAAAATGACTCCTTGTTGGTGACCTACTAAAAACACTGATTCTCTTCCTACCAAGAATCTCCCAGTTTTTGTTCATTCATCCACAGCTCCCTTAGAAGTAATCCCACCCCAGGGCACTTGGGTGGCTTAGTCAGTTGAGTATCTGACTTTGGTTCAGGTCATGATCTCAAGATTTGTGAGTTCAAGCCCCGCATCAGGCTCACTGCTGTCAGTGCAGAGCCCGCTTCAGATCCTCTGTCCCCTACCTCACTGCCCCTCCCCCGCTTGTGGTTGGTCTCTGTCTGTCTGTCTGTCTCTCTCTCTCTCTCTCTCAAAAGTAAATAAAACATTAAAAAAAAAAAAAAGAAGTAACCCCACCCCTTGTTAATGATTGGCTCAGGAATGGGGGCTAAGACACAGTACTGGCCAGGGAGGTCAAGGGGACCTTGTTGGAAATTTATGGAAAATGTTTTCTTACCTTTAAATGATAACATTGGAAGTGGTGATGAACAGGTTTTAGAACTGGGTCTGCCATTTCATGAAGGCAACAGACAGAGGAGGACAGTGCCCCAAAGAACAACCTCTGGGACAGAATGCTAATACTGCCAGATGAAGCCAACCCTGAAATCTGCCCTACTCTACACTTACCAGTTATGTGAATCAATACATCTCATTATTATTGAAATCACCTGAATTTCTGTAACTTGCAGTGGAAAGAATCCTAATTAATATAGCAAAATTAGCGATTTCATTTAAATCACTAAAATAACATCAAACTCCAAAAGAAGGTTTTACTTTAAGGTAATCCAACTTCTCTATATTTTTCTGTTCTTGGGCTGCTTGTTTGGCATTTTCAGGGGATTGTTTTTATTTGTATTCATTTATTTTTTAATCTTTTTAATTATTATTTTTAAATGTTTATTTACTTTTGATAGAGACAGAGTGTGAGCTGGGCAGGGCAGGGGGTGGGCAAATGCAGAGAGAGAGGGAGACACAGAATCTGAAGCAGGCTCCAGGTTCCGAGTTATCAGCACAGAGACCGATGTGGGGCTTGAACCTGCAAACCATGATGAGATCATACCTGAGCCAAAGTCAGACGCTCAACCGACTGAGCCACCCCGGGCGCCCTGGGGACTGTTTTTAAACTTAAGATTCTCTATCACTTTACCTACCTCTCACGCAGATGACCATGTATTTATTTCTGCATTTTAATGAATGCTCTCAAAAAATTCTGAGATTTTTGCCTCCTGCGTCTTGAGGTTTCATTGTTATACTAGCTAATTGTGAGTATACCAACTCTATATAGAGCAAATTGTCTGGCATGGAAAAGTTCAGAGCATTCAATCATCCAGGTGACTCATGAAATTCTAAGTCTTCTCACAGAATGTCAGTGCACACAAAAGTCCCCTAAAGTGTTACCCTGAAGTCCAGGGGTTACTCCACTCAAGTGAGTGCTTTCTGGACCCCACTGGTCCTAACCATTCAAAGGTTCCATTGTTGGTGAGTTAACGAAAGAATTCACAGTACAAGGAAAATAGAAATACAGTGGTATATTTATTGTCAAATGAAGAAAATTGCTTATGTGGTTACTTTTTTTATTAAAAGACATTTTCCCTAGGTAAAATGCACCACTTTTGATCAAAGTAATTTTGAAATATTAGAGGGAGTCTAAATGATGCAACCTTCATGCTAAGAGTTTATAACCACAATAATAATTTTTTTACTAGGTCACATTTATTTATTACATGTTTTGAACCGGGCACCATAATCAACTCCTTTGCTATGCTGTCTCATTTAGCCTCCATAATACTCCTGTGAAACAGGTTCTAGTGTTTCTTTGGCTTTCTAGATGAGAAAATGGAGACTTAGTGAGATTAAATCATTTTTTCCCAGACTTCCAGAGTCCATGTTCTTGACCTCTATTCTAAATAGTCAATTTATATTCTAAAATAGTCTATTCTAAATCATTAACTTGTGTTCTAAAGGGGCTACAGACTGTTTATACAGTCAACAGGGTGACTGAGTTTCCATAAAGGCAATGTAGTCTTCAGTTGCCTTAATAATAATGGTCAGCTCAGAAGTTCCACTGTGTACCAGTAAGATTACATCTGAGGCGTGTTGCCAAATGATGGGAATCACATGTGAAAACAATAATAGCGAGGAGGCGTTCAGCCAGGGGAGGATGACAAGTATGGCAGGATCTGGAAAAAATCTCATACGGAATCATCTGGAAAAAATCTCCTAAATCATTTAGCCAAGTTGACCATACATTTTTTTAAAATGCGTATTTATTTTTGAGAAAGAGAGCACGTGAGCAGGGGAGGGGCAAAGAGAGAGAGGGGACAGAGGATCTGAAGTGGGTTCTGTCCTGACAGCATAGAGCCTGATGTGTGGCTCAAACTCCAGAGCTGTGAGATCACGACCTGAGTCGAAGTCGGACGCTTAACCTACTGAACCACCTGGGTGCCCTGGCCATACATTTTTTAAGTGATGTTTTATTGTTATAGAAAGAATACACGATATTCATTGTAAAAAAAAAAAAAAAGAAAGAAAGAAAAAGGAAAGAATGTCACATCCCACCACACCTTAGGGCATATCGTTGAAATATATACATATATCCCATAAGTCTCTTTTAATCTAGAATAGTTCCTTCAACAGTTGGGTTGAACATTAAAGGCTAGTTGATCTCCAGAATATTCTACCTCTTTGGATTTATCTGGTGACAGCCTCTTTTAGTGTATTTCCTGTGCAAGCGACTTTAAATGGATAGATTCAAGTGAAACACCATGGACAGAATACCATAGATGATGTTGTATACGTCATGTTTTGTATCCCATCAGAAAACACATTACTTCTAGCTGATCTACCATTAATCTGCTAAAATTGACCTTCACTGGGATGATTGCACTCTGGACCCACTGTGTGCAACTTTACTTAACCTCTTGTGATTGGAAAGTATTCTATGTGGAATTAGTTTGACACCAAATGAATGTCCAGGTTTCCATCAACCACTCGCCCAAGGATTTTAACCTTGATGCACTTTATCCAAATTGATGTTAACAGAAGTTTTTGAAATGATGTTTTCCTAATTCTCTCATTCCTTCTACTTTCATTAATTGGCATTTAAAGTAGAGTTTTCCTTCATCAACTGCTCTGGGCCTCATTTACCTCCTTGTATTGACATGAAGTTACCTAGATGATGTCTATGAAATGTGACATCCTAGAAGTGTACCACAGAACACATAAAGTCATTGGATATGTTTATAATGCCTGAAGAGAAGAGTAGATAGCCGGCTTTATATATTTAAATCTGGCCCTCTGGAAAAGGAAGTACATCTGTTGTACATTGTTCTGGGGGGGAGTTGTGGAAAGTCACAACACAGGGAATAGCTTTCTCATAATTACAGATGCCCCATTAACAGAAAGGTTTTCCTCACAAAGAAGTAAGGAAGTAGTTACCTCTGGAAGTAATCAGAGGGTGAACCTATCATGGCTGTTAGTCCTCGAGACCATCCTCCCCAGATGAAATAGTAGAGGAACACATAAAGATGATCAGCAGAATGGAAAACCCAGTAGAAACAGTGCCTAGTCTTGTACCGACACCCTGGAAACCATACTTGTCATCAACAAAATCCTAATAAAGCTAAGTAACATGACCAAATGTCAGAGTTACAAACCAAGTGGGTGCCCTTAGCTTCTCATTCTTCATTCTGAGGGGGACAGACCTAGCTGCTGGGGACACGGGGAAATGATCATGCGTGTAACTCTGAGGGGAGTGAGGATTTTAGGACGGCTCACTGAAGGGCGGACCTTACTTAGTTTCTTCCCTGCATCCAGGCACCGCTTACACCCCGCCACTAAGTGCACTGAATCCTAGAACAGCACATTTAACAAAATCTTAGAGGAGTCTGATAAAAATGGTATATGACTACCTTATTGCTGAGTGTTCTCTGGGCTTCCCACATCCTGCTTTTCTATCCCTGTACATATTGCCATTCCTTCAAGGATGCAGAAAATAATCCTAAATTGAAGACGACAACATTCTTGGACATGGTTGGAAGACAAGCCACCTATCAAGTGCAGTGTATCAGAGCAAATAGAACATCTGTCCTGCAAATCTTGCGGTCATGGTCCACACCCATTGCCACTGACCTTGTTCATTAACCACAGACAACTCTAGACCAGAACACACGTTCTAAGTGCAAATACTGGTAATATTGACAACTTGGCTCAGTCCGAAGTGACTTGCACTTTGTAAATTACCAAACCGGCAAAATTATAGGAGATCAAGTGCAAAATTATATGTGATGAAGAATGCAGGTGGGTAGACAGGGTTCTCTAATACCATCTGCTGTCTTTCACGGAAGCTGGGTGATTACGATGGCCCAAAATGAAATATGCGATCTTCCCGGCTGGTGGACATAGACCCATTGGTTGTCTCGCGGACTCCTTGAGCTGGGTAGAAGGCACAGTATTTGCACATAAGAGAATCTGTGCCAGAGCACATGCTTTTGTGTTGCGTCTCTTACCATATCATTGAACCTGCTTGAGTTTTTGGTAGAGTAGGTCTGGCATGGCCTCCTACACTTGGCCAAGAGAGAAAAGAGAACTCTACTTGGAGGAAGATGTAACTAGGTACACTAACACAAAGACTGGCTGTCATTACTAGTGGGTGGGTTGAGTGTAACTTAAAATGCATGGGCACAGGATATATGTCCTTTTACTCTGTACTTTTTGCTTGCTTTTCTCCACGTGACAAGGAGAGCCAGACAAGGACACCTCCCTGGTCATCTGCTTCTCTCTCCTCCTCTTTCCAGGCAGCTATGTAGTTAGTGACCCAGTCACCCTTGCACTTCCCTCAGATCTGCATTAGAATAACAGTTTGTTTTCTGTGGCTTCCCATTTTCCTATCGATCTTCATTATTAGAGATGCATCTTGAGCCCTGTGAGGATGACAAGCAGGAAGGAGATAAGCATTCTAGAATCACAGCAAGAATGCCATCCAACTAGCAACCAATGCCACCTTAATTCCTTCATGTGTTTTTAATTCCTTGTCATTGTTGTATATTTCAACTCCCTATAATATGCCATTTTAGTCTATGCTTTCTTAATTTGTCTTAGTCTATAATGAATCTGTGTTTATTTGCACAATATGTGGATGCCCAACCTTTTTTTTAATTAAAAGTCATGATGCCTACCTCCTACCTGGAAATCGGACCACAATTCACAGGAGAAAGGCACAGTCCTCCACGAGAATGCCCTCCCTTACACACCAGCCACCAGCCTGGGACTCCTCGGGCCATCCTCACTGCTAACCAGTTGGCCACACAGTCAAGGATTCCCGCTCCCCGCCTTAATTTCGCTAATTTGCTAGAATGACTCAGAATTCAGGAAAGCACTATACATAGGGTTACAGTTTTAGTACAGCAAAACAAACAAACACAACAATAAAAAGCAAATCAAAGGCAGCCAAAGGGAAAGACGCATAGGGCAAGGTTTGGGAGGGTTCCAACCATGAAGCTTTCACCAGCCTCAGGGACACATCATCCTCCTGGCATATCCACATGTGACAATATGCAGAGTATTACCCAACAGGGAAGCCTCATCTGAGCTTTTGGCGTCCAGGGCTCCTATGGGGCTTGATCACATACTGCCCATGTGGCTGGCCGTTAGGTGTCAGCCACTCCTGGAGGTTCTGGTTAATACCTTGAATCTCTAGTTCTTCTAGAAGTTTGAACTGATACAGCAAATTCCAAAACACCTATCATACATCACATTGGTAGACTCTTCAGAGCAAAAGCTCCCAAGCAAACAAAAACACTCTTATCAGGCAAAATATTCCAGGGGCTAGAGATCTCCCAGCAGCCAAGGCAAAAGACAGAGCTCTCTTTGGGTAAAGCTGATTCTTTCTGCGACACACATCCCAATCCTGTTACAGAGTGTGCATTTACAACTTGAGGTCTGCATTGAATTGAACGATTTTTTCCCCTTAATCCTGCGTAGGGTATTTGAATTACTCCATGCTAAATAAGTGATTTTAAAGTTTTAGTGGTACAGGAATTGAAGTACGCATTTCTACGTGACAAAGAATATGCAGTTGTTTGATTTAGAAATAAATAAAGGAGGATTCCAGGCTGCTGCTGTGGGCAGTAAATCTCCCTGAATTATAATAAAACAGAGCAAATAGAATAACAAAAGGAAAAATCCAAGCACAACATTTACAATTAAATTAGGTAATAAAATATCCCCATGAGCCTAAAATATGAACAACTGGTGACAAATAAGTCATAGCTGTAGCTCCATTGACATCTGTGTGGTATGAAGGAGAAAGCTGAAGGAAGGCAAAAGGGTGTCCTGAGGATAGGAGAACCTCAAAATCACCAACAGGTACTTGCTAGAAGGTTCCAGGAGACAATCTGAGGACAGAATCTGAAACAGCCAATGTTAGAGTCCAATGCACTGAGATGAGTAAAGGAGTCACCGTACGCTCTGAAATTTGGGAATTGTATGGCCCCAGTAACTGGCAAAACCGGAAACCTATAGGGACAAAGTCACACTTAGGAGACGCTTCTTGGAATAGAATCTAAATTGAGCAAGACAGGGACACTGGGAAAGAGGAAAGAGAAAACCCAGATAAAAGTGGAAAGGAAGGTAAGAGGCAGCAGACTTTAAAAAGTAAATGGGGCAGTTAAAAAGGGGACATAAATACATAAAAATGAGCAAATCCAACCCAGCAAATTATAAA
This sequence comes from Prionailurus bengalensis, assembly GCF_016509475.1. Lineage (NCBI taxonomy): Eukaryota > Metazoa > Chordata > Mammalia > Carnivora > Felidae > Prionailurus > Prionailurus bengalensis. The sequence goes on from NC_057359.1 coordinate 7,788,118, forward strand.
AGGGATAGCCACGACCAATTGGGACTTCTCCCCATATGCAAGACTGATTTACCATGTCAATTTATCAGTGGTTTTCTCCATTAACGGAAAAAGGGAAAAAAAAGTATGTGATCATGTACATCAGATATTGGCAAGCTTGTTCTTAAAGAGCCAGACTCTTAATATTTTAAGCTCGAAGGACATATGGACCTCTGCTGCAACTACCCAACACTGCCATGGTGGTGCAAAAGAAGTTATAGACAATACATAAGAGAATGGGTATAACTGTGTTCCAACACAACGTTATTAAAAAGAGGCAATCAGCTTCTGGTTTGCTGACTCCTGATCTAAAGAGAAATATTTGCGATACAAGATTTAAAAAATACATCTCGGCAAACTGGGAATAGAAGAAACTTACTGCATTAATCACAGTGAATGTGATTTTGAAATCTATAAAGACCTATAACTAATACGATACTCATGAAGGACTGACAACGTTTCCTGTGAAATTGGCAAAGCGACAAGGATGCCTGCTATCACCATTTCTATCCAACTAGGAGCTCCTAGCCAGGCAAATGAACGGGGGCAAAGAAAATGTAAAAAGGATGGAAAGAAAGAAATCTATCATTATTTGCAGATAATGTGATTATCTAGAAAAATCTAGAAGCATCTAAATGATCAGTAAACTTAACAAGATTGCTGAGTTCAAGGACAACGTTCAAATTTCAAGGAGTGCTTAGCTGGCTCAGTCGGTTAAGCATCCAACTCTTGATTTCGGCTCAGGTCATAATCTCACAGTCCCATCGGGCCCCCCGCACTGGGTGTGGAGCCTGCTTGAGATTCTCTCTCTATCTCTCTCTCTCTCTCTCTCTCTCTCCCTCTCCCTCTCCCTCTCCCTCTCCCTCCCCAGCTCATGCTCTCTCTCTCAAAAAAATCAAATTTCAATTGTTTTTCTGTATACCAGCCACATAAAGGGAGAGAGTAAAAAAATTTAAAGTATAAAATACTTTATACTTTAAGGAATAAATCTAACGAAGAAGTACAAAACAGCGACACTAAAAAATACAACACAGTTTTAAAGAAGGTAAATAAGACCGAAGTAAATGATGATACTTAACATGTTCATGAGTCAGAAGACTCTATCTTCTAAAGTGGCCCATTATCCTCAAATTAATCTCTGTACACAATTTGATCCAATAAAAATGCCAGCAGGTTATTATTAATTTTTCAAACAATTACAAGGTAATTATGAAGTTGATATGGAAATGGTATGAACTGGAAAAAAACACCTTAGAATCTTTATTGTTTTTTAAGTTTATTTTATTTATTTTGAGAGAGATAGAGAGAGCAAGCAGGGGAGGCACAGAGAGGGAGAGAGAGAGGGAGTGAAAGAGAGAGAGAGAGAGAGAGAGAGAGGTAGAATCCCAAGCAATCTCCCAGCTGTCAACACAGAGCCTGTCATGGGGCTTGCTCCCACAAACCTTGGGATCAGGACCTGAGCTGAAATCAAGAGTTGGAGGCTTAACCGACTGAGCCACGCAGGTGCCCTGGGACAATCTTTAAAAGGGAGAAAGCTGGAGGACTTACACTGTAGATGCCAAAATCTATTATAAAGCTACGGTGACTTGAACTGTGATATTTCAGTAAGAACAAACCTACAGAAAAGAGGTGATTCCAGAAAGATCCACATGTACTCAACTGATTTATGACAAATAGGATATATTTTAATGCAATGGAAAAATGAAAAAATTGTCAATAGTTCTGGATCAATATTTATATTTATAATATTATTTATAAATTTAATATAATATAATAATATAATATTAATATATTAATATAATATAATTAATTAATTATATATTATATATCATATTATATATATTATATATAATAAATTTACAATATTTAATAGTATATTATTATACATATTGCATATGTAACATATATCTTATATATATTATAGTATATATATATATATATATATACACACACACATATATATATATATACAATTGTATACAATATAAATCTTGGCCTCTACCTACCTCACATGATAAATGAAATTCCGGAAAGATTGAAGTTTTAAACATGAAAGGGAAAACAGTTTACCTGTAAACTTTACTGTAAAGGGTTTAGAATTAAATGTAGGGGACCATATTTATGACTTGAAGTAGGTAAACATTTCTTAAACAGCATATAGAAAACACCAGCCAAATTTTTTTTTAATGAGTAACGGTACTATTTTCAAATTTAAAACTTCCATTCATGAGAAGATACTATTATGGGGCTGAAAAGGCAACCCAATTAGTAGGAAGAGATATTGTCAATACATATATCTGAAAAGGGACTCCTATTCAAAACACAGGGAATTTCACCAAATCCATAGGAAAATTGACAAAGGACTTGACCACACACTTCATAGAAGAAGCTATCCAAATGGCCAATACACATATGAAAAGGTGTTGAACTTCATTAGTCTACAGAGAAGTCCAAATTAAAACCATAATAAGAAACTACCTCAGTCCCTCCAGAATGGCTAAAATGAAAGAAAAAAAAAAGTGTTGTCAAGGATGTGGAATAATTGGGACTCCGATCTAGTTTGGTGGGAGTATGTATTAAGACAATAAACTTTGACAACTTTTTGAAAGAATGCACTGTAGCCAAACATATATACATACTCTATGACCCAGAAATTCCACTTCTAGGTACCCAACAAAAACACAAGCATATGGACAGCAAAAGCGTGTTTAGTACATTCAAAGCCATGCTATTGGAAATAGCTAAAAAGTTACTGAAACGCTCATCTACAGTGGGATGGCTAGCCCATAGCATACTTACACAATGTGACACCAAACAGGAATATGAAAGAACAATATGGGGCGCCTGGGTGGCTCAGTCGGTTGAGCGACCGACTTCAGCTCAAGTCATGATCTCAGAGCTTGTGGGTTCGAGCCCCGCGTCGGGCTCTGTGCCGACAGCTCGGAGCCTGGAGCCTGCTTCCGATTCTGTGTCTCCCTCTCTCTCTGCCCCGAACCCACTCACATTCTGTCTCTGTCTCTCTCAAAAATAAACATTTGAAAAAAGAAAGAACACTGTACATCAGACACCCAATAGGATGAATACCAGGAATACAGTATGGAGTGGAAGAAGTCAGAACAAAAAAAGTCCATACTGTACGAATCCCTTTATGTGATATACAAAAACAGAGGAACTGAATCTGTGCCGTTAGAAGGGTAGTTACTCTTGGGGGGTTGTCAACTGGAAAGAGGACTGAGTGAGGGGCTCTAATGAGGGACTCTGGGGGTTGCTGATACCCTGCCTGCTTCGTGATCTGGGTACTAGTTTTGTGGGTATGTTCCCTTTGAAAATGCAATGAGCAATGCACTTTGACACTTGTACTTTTCTGTATCTATATTCAGCGAAAAATGGTAAGTGGAAAAATAATCCTGGAGAAAAGAGCGAGATTTACATGCAAAAAGAATGGCTATAAGGTGACCATCGTTAAATTTGAAGGATGGGTCCGTGAGGGCTAATTGTATTCTTTCTGTTACTGTTAAATATGTGTGAAATTTTCTGAAATATAAGATAAAAAAAATAATTTTTATTGAATAAAAGTAATTATTAATAATAAAATAATAGTTGAAGAAAAGGGAAATTTTTATTAATAAAGTAATAATTGAGGAAAAGGGGACAAAATCAAGATAATATGCATATTATTTATAGACAGAGAGATGTATAAATATGGGAACAGTGTCCCTGGGGAGGAGGAGAGAGGTGAGGCATGGGGACATTGTGCTTGTTATAAAGTTTTAGGACTATTTGATGTCATAAATATGTGCCTGTATGACTGTAATAAATTTTAAAAAATAATTTAAACTTCAAAAAAATAAAAATAGTTGGAAGGAAAGAGATGAAGAAGTCCTGTGATTTTAATCTCAAATGATAATAAAACCATGTTTTGGATTCATATTACTTGAGGGAATTGGAATAAAGGAACAGAAATTAGAGTAAAGGGACTTGACATGCTATAATTTCATATAAAGTGTAACGCTTATGAACTGAATGAACAGGGAAGAAAATAAAGTGCAGTAACTCTGTGCTGAGGAATACACCAGAAACAGGAATTTTGAGACAGCGAGAAATTACATACAACTTAATACTGTACAAATATATTTTAACAAGGTAGTAAATCAATTCTAATTTTTCAAGCTCATTTGACCACATTGCATGGTGGTCAAATCAATAAGCTTGAGAGACATCCCACTAAGTCGTGGTCCAAGGAGAACACTTTGGGGAAATCTGAGCTAAAGACTCTTAATAAGCAAAGAAGGCACTTTGCATTTTATGGGATTAACCTAAGGTAACAATCCCCTAGAACCCATTAGTTAATCCCAGTCACTCTGCCCAGCCACATAGGATTCTTGGGCCTCACGGCAAACTCCTATAGCTGGGCTACTCAACTCATAACCAGTTACCTACTTCTTTAATTATTTTTTAAATGTTTTTATTGTATTTTTGAAAGAGAAAGAGAGAGAGAGAGAGAGAGAGAGAGAGAGAGAGACGGAGTACGAGCGGGGGAAGGGCAGGGAGAGAGGGACACACAGAATCCAAAGCAGGCTCTAGGCTCTGAGCTGTCAGCACAGAGGCTGATACAGGGCTTGTAACCACGAATGTCCAGATCATGACCTGAGCCGAAGTCAAAAGCTTAACCAACTGAGCCACCCAGGCATCCCACCACTTGCCCACTTCTGCTTTAAGGTTGGAAAAGCAAAATATTTTCTATCCTAAGACTACTGTAGCTTGTGGTAGCCATGTGACTTGGTATTCACCAGGGACACAAAAGCAGAAGTCAACAGGCAAAGATTTTACATTCCTGATAACAGGGACAGATACTTTCAGAACCCAGGGAGGTTCAAAACAGATAAACATCGTCCTTAAAAAACAATCTTATTTTTTTAGACTAAAAAAAAAAAAATCTTATTGAGGTTGATCCCTTTCAGTGTGATGTTGTTAGAGAACCCTAGTATGCATCAGGATCTATCTTTAAAGCCAATATTTAAATCCATATATCCACTTCTAATGTTTGATTAAATTTAGTATAGAACTGCTCCCGATCCACAACGACAACAACAAATGTGCAAACACTTTTCCGTTTGGAACTTGCTCAGGAAGCTGTTATACTCAGTTATAGCTAAAAGTATTCTAAAACTAAACTCAATGCGCAATTTACGTATAGTAGTATATTTAGAATAGCGTCTCTCTTCAATAACACACGATCTGAGTGATCTGATAGCATAATGGGTTCAATAATTATCCATTCAGCCACAGAAATGCTTGTCTGGGGAATTGAATCACCTCAATTATCCAGTATGGGGATTCATAATGAAATATCGAATAGGTTTTATCTACATTTGTTTACTATTTTCTTCTTGCAAATGTGCCTGTAAATTATGTAATTTGTCTAGATGGTAAACGTGATTTAGTAGAAGCAGCATAATTTTGGGAGTCAGAACTAGTTTCCAGCCTTAGCTATGTCACTCACCAGATGTGGGATTTGGGTAAATTACTTAAACTCTCTGAGTCTTCCTCTCTCCATCTATGAAATGGGACATATGAACCCTCCTTCTGTAATTAATCTAAGTAATCGACAGAGAATGTAATCAGTACATGTGGGTTCCTTTCCTGCTCTCATAAAATCCATCTCAAAGGTCGCTGTCATCAATTAAGATACTGAGGGTTCCAAAGCAGTTAGGAACACCACATCTTTCATTTTAGCCGTTTAAAGCAATTGTTAGAATTTTTTTTTTTTTTTCAAATCACTCAGACAAAAACAACTATCCGTTACGTAGGGTTCTACTGGCAAGACCTCCGGCCACATTCAGGGGATGAACCATTTTACTTATGCCTTCTCACTGATGATGAACCTGGTAACACCAGAAGAGAAGCAAATGTTAAAAAAATGAAAGGCTCAGTTCGGGGATGGGTTGGGAGAGGGGAGTTTATACAGATGTGATTACAAACCGTTGGATGATACGCTATCTTGTACCACAAGCCTCTGGGGCGGGGAGAGCATGTCCTACCCTGGTAAGAGGGGGAAGGAAAAGATACAGATGTGCCATCCTTTGCCTTTGATTCTTCTGTTTGATAAAAAATAAATCATTTTCCCTTGGCCGAACGAATATAGTGATGACCCAGGAGATTTTCAGGGCCTTCCTGGAGAATCACAATCAGTTTTTCTGCACGGGTTGGGTAGGTGTGCTTCCCCTGGCGATTTGATCAGAGCCTTCGCTGTGGCCATCATCATTCTCCTGCTCCTGCTCCCCTTGAGAACCCTGAGCGGCAGGGAGACAGAGCGGCTGAGGGGGGTTAAGTAAAGCAGAGGAAAAGTGGAGGTTCACGGAGAACCATTTCAGCGGAGTGTGGTGTAGTAAATCGATAGGGAACTTTACTGGCACCAGTCTGTAGGAATCTGCTTTGGTTTTGGGGGGGTTGTTTTTTTTTTTGGGGGGGGGTTCTGTTTTTTTTTTTCTGTTAGATTTTTATAAATCTAACAATGAATAGTATATACCTCCTTTCGGTCAGAAACATGTACTACCGATGAGTAGGGGAAATATAACCTCTGCTTTGTAACGCCAGCGAAAAGCTCAGCGGGCAATAGTGATACTCAGAATAGATAACCCAGAAGGCCGATTCCCCGGAACCAATCAGCAGGAAGAAGCTGGGCTGAATGGGCGAAAGTCACCTGGGGAGGTTATTGAAAATACATCTTCCCAGACTGTAGCCCCATGGATTTGGGTTCTATAGGGCGATGAGGGGGCCCAGGAACATGTATTTTTGAAACCTTTCCAGGTAGATGAAACACTTCCGGTGCGTACATAAAATAATACGTAATGCGTTTGCAATAAAGAATGAGGAACTTTAGGTTACAGACACAGGCCAATGGTCAAGATACTTGGACTGAAAGTAGCAAGAGTGTGTATCATTTGCTCCCAGTGCTGCTAAAAAGAAGGATGAATATACATATTTGCTTATATAGGTGTGAAATATCTCTGGAAGGTTCTACAAAAAGACGATACTATGGGTTTTGCCTCTAGAGTCAAGAACTGGGTGGTTGGCAGATAGGAGTGGGAGAGAGCTTTTATCACAGCCTAACCTTTTGTATCTTCTGAAATTTGAGCCAAGAGTATTATGTATTCAGAAAGGACTGAAAAATAGTATTTCTGTAATGCCCGTGACAAAATGTGGCTTATAAATAACTTTCCAGGTAAGTCTGATGTTCACCCAGGGCTTTCTCACATCCCTCAGAGGTTAAGGATTTCTCCTTCTATGAAGGTAGAACCCCCGAAAGCTAACCACAGAGTACTTACGTGAGTGTGAATGCTACATTCCTGGAAATATCACTTAATTCCAAGCAGTGGAGTTCACAACTAACTGTCACTAGATCCGATAAAGGATGGCAGGTCTGTTCACCAGCTAATTAGCCACCTCTTGAAGAAAATAGCAAAAACAAAGTTTATAATGTATTCAGCCAGTTGGCTTTGAATTATGTAATTCCTGATTATTTTTAATAATTGGAAGAGATATGAATTACTTCAAAATATATACATAGAGTCTTTGTTAATGTTTTAGAACCTCCCCACCTCAAATTAGGGAAGTTCAACATCCCGTGAAATGTAGCCACGTTTTTCTTGATTAGCCTCCTCAAAAAAAATCTTCACTGAAAATATATTTTGATGGGATTCATTTGGCTTTTATTTAGAGTTGCTCAAGGACACCCACTTGAAACTGTTTTTCTGCATTTTCTTTGAATCTGTTAAAGATGTGGTCATTGTGTTCCTCAATGCCACTTGAATAAATCATAATTTCCCTGCTTAAAATTTTGCACCAGAAAAATGGTTTTAAGAACCGGATGCTTCCTGGGGCGCCTGAGTGGCTCAGTCGGTTAAGCATCTGACTTTGGCTGAGGTCATGATCTCATGGGTTGTGGGTTCGAGCCCTGCATCAAACCCCACATCTGTGCTGACAGCTCAGAGCCTGGAGCCTGGTTCAGATTCTGTGTCTCCCTCTCTCTCTGCCCCTCCTCTGTTCACGCTCTGACTCTATCTCTCAAAAAATGAAAAAAAAAAAAAAAAAAAAAAACAAACCTAAGAACCGTATGCTTCCTCTTACAAGGTGAGAACTTCTGCCAAGAACCTGGGGGTTGAACTTGATGTTCAATCATAGTCTATGGCAGATTTCCTAATTTTCCAAATTTTGGGATCATCCAACCTTGGGAAAGGAGAAAGGAAAAGCAAATATACCCTGTTTATAAAATTTACGTAGCATAATTATTTATTATTTTTATTTTAGAGAGAGAGCATGCTCCTGTGTGAGCAAGGGACTGGCAGAGAGAGAAAGAGAGAGAGAGAATCCTACGCAGGGCTTGATCCCACAACCCTGGGATCATGACCTGAGCTGAAATCGAGAGTTAGATGGTCAACCAGCTGAGCCACCCAGGCATCCCCATAGCATAATTTTTTAAAAGTAAGCAAAACAACCTTGCACTGGGTAACAATGTTCACAATTTCTGGTTTCAGTTAAAGTTTGGAACTCTTTGCAAGGTAAAGCAATTGAGTGGACAATAATCAGGTTCTTTTCTTTGAGAGGATCTTGGGGATAAACAAGCCAATGAGAAAAGTTCACACTTTTAGGGGCACCTGGGTGGCTCAGTCGGTTGGGCGTCCGACTTCGGCTCAGGTCATAGTCTCACAGCTCGTGGGTTCAAGCCCTGCATCAGGCTCTGTGCTGACAGCTCAGAGCCTGAAGCCTGCTTCGGATTCTGTGTATCCCTTTCTCTGCTCCTACCCCGCTCACACTCTTGTCTCTCTCTCTATCTCTCTCTCTCTCTCAAAAATAAACACTAAAAAAAAAAAAAGTTCACACTTTTGATGTAGTGATCCTTTTTATTTTCCAGCTACTTTTTCTTTCTCTTTCAAATTTTTATTTAAATCCTAGTTAGTTAACATATAGTGTAATCATGGTTTCAGGAGTAGAACTCAGTGATTCATCACTTACATACAACACCCAGTGCTCATCACAAGCGCCCCCCTTAGGACCCATCACCCATCACCCATCTAGCCCATCCCCTACCCACCTCCCTCCATCAACCTTCAGTTTGTTCTCTATCATGAAGAGTCTTTCATGGTTTGTTTCCTTCTCTCTTTTCCCCCCTTCCATATGTTCATCTGTTTTGTTTCTTAAATTCCACATGCAAGTGAAATCATACGCTATTTTTCTTTCCCTGACTGATTTATTTCCCTTAGCATAATACACTCTAGCTCCATCCATGTTATTGCAGATGGCAAGATTTCATTCTTTTTGATGGCTGAGTAATATTCCATTGTATATTTATACCATTGATGTAGCGATTCTTGAGTGGGTTGGCTAATGAGCGCACACCTTAAATGGATGGACAGGAACAGTGAGGGAAATGCTCTAAGGGGTGAGTGTCCAACTTGAAGAAAAACTAATACGTTTAACTCATTGTCACCATATGATGGTGCCTTGGGAACCAATCAAATTCTCCTGCTTTTCTCTAGTCTTTTCCTTGGTGTTAGGACCCATCTAAGAAAAATGACTAATCAGTATCTGGAAGAATATTCAGACCATAAAAGAAATCTGCTTGAACTAAGGGTATAAAAATAATGTGGCTTATAACTACTGACTGTGAAATGGTGCAGCCACTTTGGTAAACAGACGGACAGTTCCCCAAAAGGTTACAGATACAGTGACCGTGTGGCCCAGAAACTCCACTCCTAGGTGTTAGTTTCCTGTTTGTCCACCTTACCTGGTAACTTCAATTAGTCAGAAGATGCATTAGAGAAGAGAGATAAATTATTTCCCATTCTTAACTCAAGAGTCAACTAGAATAGATAGTAATTATATTGGACTCTGTTTGTTGCCTCTATTTCTTTCTGTTTTATACATGCATCTTTGTTTTTCTAGGTATATTGCACACTCAAAATTTTTCACTAAAATAATGCATTATCTGATTAAAAATAAACATACCTAGGGGCACCTAGGTGGCACAGTTGGTTAAGCATCCAGTTCTTGATCTTGGCTCAAGTCATGATCTCTTGGTTCGTGGGATTGAGCCCCATGTGGGGGTCCATACTATCAGCACCAAGCCTGCTTGGCATTCTCTCTCTCCCTCTGTCTCTGCCCCTCGTCCAGTTGCGTGCACTCTCTCTCTCAAAATAAAGAAATAAGCTTAAAAATAAAGATATCTAGTATTGATTATTAAAAATATAGAAAAACATCTTGAGCCTAGTACCCAAAGAAACTTCTGTTAATATTTTGCTACTTTATACTTCTTCTCAGGGTGTATTTACATGTTTATACACATTTGTTTTATAAAAGTGGGAGCAAATGTTTCACAACTGTCCTAAGCTAATTTTCCCAATTTCATGAAATTATCTAGTACAATATAATCCTCATGATTAGAGATATTATCTCACATGGACCTACCATATGCTTTTTGAACTGCCTGTCCCTGAGAAACAGATTCTAAGAAAGATTTGTGTTGTGTGTAGTAACTTCATTGGTGAGCACCCTTGGGATGAACCCTTCAATGGGATGGTAAAGGAAGTAAATTTGAGTCAAGGGGGGGAGTGGAACTACACTGAAGTTGCAATAAGGAGTCTGGAAGCTATGGGGCACCTGGGTGGCTCAGTTGGTTGAGCGTCCAACTCTTGGTTTGGGTTAAGGTCATGATCTCATAGTTTGTGAGTTCAAGCCCCGCTTCGGGCTCCGAGCTATCAGCAAGGAGCCTGCTTGTGATTCTCTCTCTCTCTCCCTCTCTCTCTCTCTCTCTGCCCCTCCTCCACTAGCTCTCTCTCAAAATAAATAAACTTTAAAAAAAAACAAGAGCCTGGAGCTCTGGAGCTGGGATGGTCCTTCAGAGTTGTCCCTCCTTAAGGCAAAGGGCCTGAGTCCTTGAACCCCTTTATCATTCAATAACTGAATGGGGACTGTGCCCCAGGAGTAGGTGTGGCCTTGGGCAAAGTACCTCTTTTAGCTAGGGCGATTCACAGGTAAAAATTCAGCTGAAAGCCATTAGTTGTCAATATTACGAGCAACTCAGGTAATAAATTCCTCAGTCCTGAACAAGGAATCTAGATGACACATAACAGTACTTGCTGAAGTCTATTTCCTGTGCCATTTGAATTCACTTACGTATTTTATTAAGTTTTCATTGTGTCCTTACTCTACTGTTTATTGTAGATTTCACACAGACTTGGCCAACATTTCTGCCTGATCTAACCAGTGTATATGATGGGGTGATACACACCCCCATGTCTTGTGGGTCCAAACCACTGCACCATGAATTTTTCAATCCATGGTGTTGGCACTTACCCAATCATTGTCAAAACTGGGCAGTATAGCATATCAAGAGATTCCCAATGGAACCACATGGGTACCATTCTTCCCTGCCCTCATCGTGAAGCAGTAGCCCTGCCTCCCCCTGATGCTCAGAGTCAGGCACTCATGTTAGGATCGTGACTCCTTTTTCTCTGCACTACTTTCTTTGCTTTCTTCTCCCCATGAGGACCTTAAAGTGACAGTAGTAGTTTTAACTGAAAGTTTGATGGGACTGTTGTTGCATCTTTTGACAGAACATTTCTCCCTTTGGGGGGGCAGAACATCGAGACCTGCATTGTCTAGAATTGTAGCAATGGGAAGCACCAATTCTACAAGTTGGTCCCTTGGAGGGGTGGTGAGCAAGGATACTCACTACTTCCTGCTCTTGGGCACCAGACCCATATATTCTACCTACCGAGGGACATGGTACCATATAGTAGTCATGGATCTAGGGTGTTACTAGGTCTTAGAGCATAAGCCCTAAGCCCTAAGCCCTAAGTTACTAGGTCTTAGAGCATAAGCTTGTGCTTAGAGCATAAGCATAAGGCAATTGCCTCAGTTACACTTGCAAAAGGCTACTCTATCAGACTGGCAACCTATGGGTGGTGCAGTATGTCATCAAACCAGTAGGTCCCACAGTCATGTGTTTACTGCTATTATCTCCTTTGTTGTCCAGCGCATCCTTAGTCCATTGCAATGTTGTGCAAGATCCCATGTCAGGGGATCAGATACTTTGTGAGCCCTTGAATTGTGATGCTGTCTGAGGTCCTGTGGACCGCAAAGGCAAAACCAGACCTGGACTATCTTGATTCTAGCCAAGATGCATTGCAGAATGGAAGGGGTTTAGAGTGGTCAGTTTATCGCCACGAAGCTGGTTGGTGTCCTTGAAGATGATGCCATATCAGCACTTAGCACTGGTCTCTGTTGCTGGGAGGTGGGATATCTGGCACTGGCAGTAGCAAGATTAACCTTGACAAATGGCAGCCATTCTGGGCCCATGCATAGCCTCCGTTTCTGCCACTGTGACTTCTCTGTTCATGTGACCATTATGCCATCCCTGGAATGGCTAATAACAGAGGCTAGCCGCTAGCAACTGGCCATGCCATTCTGTATTTTTCATTGTTTAGGGCCTCTTCTACAAAGAATGATGAAGGAGAAGAGGATGCTCTCCAGAAGGCATTCTTACATGTGATGCCAAGATCTTCACACGTGGGCTCATTCCCATTGGCCCACCCATGTAAATCTTCCCCAGGTGCCCTGGTCACCAGTCTGCTAATTTTTCTCTTTCCAGGTCCCTGAACAATGAGCTACACCATTTCCCTAGGTTCATGAACTGGTATAGAGGGTCATTTTGGTCCGTCATTCTTTCCACGCGAGGCGGATGACCAGATGCATTGCCTGAAGCTCTGCCCATTGTGAGGATTTCCCTTCACACTTTTCTTTCAGAGACACTCTTGAGTGTAGCTAGTGCAACAGCAGCCCATTTTTAGCTTGCGCTCCATATCAGGATGACCCATCTGTGAACCATCTGTTGGGCTTCTCCCTCCCTGGTAAGCTAATCACCAGGGACCCGTCATGTGGCCATAGGTTTGTGTTGAAGGAAAGATGTCAATGCAACTTAATTGTGCCCTCTGTCCTGCCGATGCTTGGTTCTGGATTTACCTCTTCCATCTTATGGATTGCTGCTGAGTCTGCCCGACCCTATGACTTGACACTTCTCAGAGAAGGACTCGGCAGCGAGCCATCAGCTGTCACTACTCCAGCAGCTGGAGGAACAAATGCCTTAGCTCATTCCTGAAAAAAAAAAAAAAAAAAAAAAAAGAACTTCCATTCTCCGAAGCTGAGAATTTGAGGTGCTCCTTGGTTTCTAGTTTGCTTTTTTGTTTGTTTGTTTTTTGCTATTTGTAACACAACTTTCAAAGTTCCTATTGTAAGCAGATAGTTTATAAAAATCAGAGATAGAAACCGAAAGTGGGCAAGTAATGAGATGATCAGAACCAAAATGAGGTGACGTGGGTTCTAGCCCTAGCTTTGCTATTATCTTTGAATTTTGTAGTTGACTGGTCATTTCACTTCTCAGAGCCTTAATTGCCTTATCTACATTATGAGACGGTTGAATGAGGCCAATTGTTCCCAGTCTAGAGTCTACTGTGAAGGTAATAAAAATTCAAGAGCTATTTCCAGTATTTTATAAAGTCTAATGAAAATAATTTATCTATCCCCGATAAGGTTGAGGAGGGATCAGGTGGGGGACACCGCACTGGCAATTTAGGCAAGCAAGAGAGCAGTATCAGATAAACCCTGGAGAATAAAAGAATCGTAGACCACCATTACATGATAGGTATTTCCAAGGTCATCTGGTCCAAATCATTAACAGGTGCACAAATCCCCTCGTTATTATTATGAACCATCCTTGGGGCGCCTGGGTGGCTCAGTTGGTTGAGTGTCTGGCTTCAGCTCAGGTCATGATCTCACAGTTCATGAGTTCGAGCCCTGTGTCTGGCTCTGTGCTGACAGCTCAGAGACTGGAGCCTGCTTCTGATTCTGTGTCTCCCTCTCTCTCTGCTCCTCTCCCGCTCATGCTCTGTTTCTCTCTCTCTCTCTCTCTCTCTCTCTGTCTCAAAAATAAACATTAACAAATTTTTTAAAAAAATTATGAACCATTCTTTGAGCTCTTCCAGTATCATGAGGAGGCTGTTGCAGTCTCAGAGGGCTCTACTAATTACATTGTCTAGATGTACTATTAGTTGTTGGTCTCCTCACCTCACATACTCTTCTCCAGTTTATTCCAGTTGAGCTTCAGAATGCACCATTCTATTGAAACTGCCAAATCCAGTGGTCTCTATTTTGTGTAGCAACGTTGGACTCAATTGACCCTTCCTTCCTTGAAATTATTTCTTCTCTTGGCCTCTTGGCTAGCATGTCTCCTGCCTTTCCTCCTAACTCACTGGTTGAGCCTTCTCAGTCTTGTATTCTGGCTCCTCGTTTTCTTCTACCAGATCTCTAAATATTGGAGTACCCATTGGCCTGGTAACTTGGCCCTATCCTCTTAAGTGGTATAGCCTTTCTCATGGTTTCAGGTAGCTTAAGGCTTCCAAATCACTATCTTCCCTTTGTCACCTCTTCTCTGAAACTTAGATTCAAATATCCAAATTCATACTAGACAGTTCTTCTTGAATGGCTAATAGGCATTTAAACTTAATTTGTCTATAAGAGAAATTTTCGTTTTTCCCTACCCAAACCCATTCCTTCCCCAAACTCCCAAATATCTGAAAATGGCACCATTTCTATAGATTTCTAAGGCCAAAAGCTTAGAACACATCCATCATTCGGCTCTCTCTGTCTTTCACCAAAGAATTCCAAGTTCCATCACTCTAACTCCAAAAGCTACCCCAAATCTGACTATTTCTCTTTCTGTCCATTACCCTATCTCCTGCTAAGTCATCTCCATATCTTTGCCTGGACTACTGCTATAACCTTCCAATTCATCTCCTTGCTTGCTCTCTTGCTTTCTGTGATCTAATCTCCATGTAATACCAAGATGGGTGTATGCAAATACAATCAGATCAAATCACTCCTCTGCTTAAAATCTACCAAATGCCTGGCTCCTGATTGAAGCTACGGTCTCCATATCTTATCTTGTCCTACAATGCTGTAAATGATCTGGACTCTGCATCCCTGAACTTCCCATAAACATTATCCACCCTAGCCACAGCCTTCCAGCCTAATTGGCCTTCTCTCTCACCTTAGAATCATTGTACTAGATGCTGCCTTTCCTTAGCATGGTGAGCCTCACAGTCCTGGACGCTTATCGTCATTCGTGTCTTAGTGAGACGTGATGCTCCTTAGAGAGGCCTCCCCGGCCACTCAGTCCAAAGCAACCATCCAGAAAGTCCTACCTTTATGCCCTGTTCAGTTCTCTTCGAATGCTTTCTATACTTCCTGGCCTTCCTTTGCCTGTTTGCGTCTTCTCACTAGAATGTGAGTTATAGGAGAGCGGCAACACTGTCTGCCTTCTTTTTGTTCTTTTCTTGGGACTTGGGAGAGAGTTTAGCACACAGCTCACTAAAAATTTGCTACAGGGATAAAGGAATCAGGAGACTCTGGGACCCACAGAATCCAGCCTAACATTGGCAACGGCTCCCCAGCTCCTGTTTCTCAAATTTTGGGGAAGAAGATTTACAGCATTTACAGATTTACAGTCATTTTGGGGAAGAAGATTTACAGCAGTAAACACAGTAGACAAGAAATGTCAATTGGCCAACAGGCACATGAAAAGATGCTCAACGTCGCTCCTCATCAGGGAAATACAAATCAAAACCACACTCAGATATCACCTCACGCCAGTCAGAGTGGCCAAAATGAACAAATCAGGAGACTATAGATGCTGGCGAGGATGTGGAGAAACGGGAACCCTCTTGCACTGTTGGTGGGAATGCAAATTGGTGCAGCCACTCTGGAAAACGTGTGGAGGTTCCTCAAAAAACTAAAAATAGACCTACCCTATGACCCAGCAATAGCACTGCTAGGAATTTACCCAAGGGATACAGGAGTGCTGATGCATAGGGGCACTTGTACCCCAATGTTTGTAGCAGCACTCTCAACAAGAGCCAAATTATGGAAAGAGCCCAAATGTCCATCAACTGATGAATGGATAAAGAAATTGTGGTTTATATACACAATGGAGTACTACGTGGCAATGAGAAAGAATGAAATATGGCCCTTTGTAGCAACGTGGATGGAACTGGAGAGTGTGATGCTAAGTGAAATAACCCATACAGAGAAAGACAGATGCCATATGTTTTCACTCTTATGTGGATCCTGAGAAACTTAACGGAAACCCATGGGGGAGGGGAAGGAAAAAAAAAAAAAAGAGGTTAGAGTGGGAGAGAGCCAAAGCATAAGAGACTCTTAAAAACTGAAAACAAACTGAGGGTTGATGGGGGGTGGGAGGGAGGGGAGGGTGGGTGATGAGTATTGAGGAGGGCACCTGTTGGGATGAGCACTGGGTGTTGTATGGAAACCAATTTGACAATAAATTTCATATATTGAAAAAAAAGAAAAAAAAAAGAAATGTCAATTGGCCAGAGATGTAATAAAATTAACTTCGTGATAGAACTTGCTTCATGTGTATGTACACATTTTCCTTAGATCATCCATAGGACTGCAATTTATTCTGACGGGCCACCTCCGCTCAGAGTGAAGTGAGAGGTAACTTTCACGGTAATTTTTACAGAATACTCACAGCGGGTTGTATTGTTTCATGCAAAGACCAAGACGTTTGCCCAGGCCGGCTAGACCACTTTTCTTCTTGACAGTCCAGTTAAAAATCAAATGGCAATGAGTTGTGTTTGATCTTGCTGGGTTATGGGACGTCACTAGATATTTTTAAATACCCTAACTTGAGTAATTATAGTGCATTTTTTTGCAGCCAGATTTACTCCACGAGAAACACAAGCAAACTCCGATTCTCAAACCTGACCTGATCATTCCTTCCTTCCCCATCATTCCCTTTCCGGATTGAACCACCACCCGAAGTCTGATCATCCGTTTGTCATCCAACAAGAGGAAAATTTCTATTGTGCTTTATCAGTAAATACAACGTATTGAGTGCTTAACAGGTACCAGCCATGGTTCTCTGTATTTTACCTAGCTTAATTTGTTTAATCCTAACGACACGTGTACTGTCATTTTGACCACATACAGATAGGAAAACTGTAGCGCAGAGCAGTTAAGTAACTTGAGTAAGGTTAAACAGCTAGGAAGCAGTGAAGCTGGGCTGTATACCCAGGCCAGTCTAACGCTATAACCGCTACACTACTGTGTAAAGTGACAAAACTCTGATCTTTCCATTTGCTCTTATAATCTGCTATCAGTCCTGTCACTTCTACAGCGTGCTAAATAGGGACTAGTGTCTTATCCGGGAAAGACATCCCAATTTCTTTAAAAGTTGCTCATCTTACATGATTCCAAATCTCTCCATCACCCAGATCACCTGTGGAAATACAGGCATGTCTGTGCATCCTCTTAAAGGGTCAGAACTAAGCATTAGTCGAAGTGTGGGTTTAGCTGTATATATAGAGAGATGATCAATTTCTTCTTCCTGGATACATAATTTAATTAATGTAGTATCAAATCATCTTAGGCTGTTTGGTGGCCACATCATACTCTGTACTTGTATTTCTACGAAATACAATTTTCACAGGCTCCTTAGAGGTGCTATATGTACGTCCCCAAACACCTATCAGGAACCAAACAAAATGAAAGCTTCAGTATAGCAACAATAATCTGAAAGGGGATGGGGCATCCAGGTGGCTCAGTCAGTCAAGCGTCCGACCTCGGCTCAGGTCATGATGTCATGGCTCGTGAGTTCGAGCCCCATGTATGGCTCTGTGTGAACAGCTCAGAGCCTAGGGCCTGCTTTGATTCTGTGTCTCCCTCTCTCTCTGCCTTCCTCTGCTCACATTCTGTCTTTCTCTCTCTTTCAAAAATGAATAAATAAACATTAAAAAAGGTTTTTTTTTAATCTGAAAAAGGATTTCCCTTAACATCAAGGGACACATGCATGTTCAAGCCTAAAATCATTTAAAAGAGTATACACATGAAAAGATTTAAAAAACCCTAAAAGCATTTTAATTTTGTAAACATTAAAATGATGAAGTAAACCAAGAAACATTGTTCTCAAAGTTACTTTAAGGCCTACTTACAGTACAGGAAAGGAAAATAATAAAAGACCGCAGCAATTAGAAGCCTTCTGCTATATACATTTAGGGGAAAAAGATAGTATAAAGAAAGAAAGAAAGAAAGAAAGAAAGAAAGAAAGAAAGAAAGAAAAGGAAAAAAGAAAGAAAAAAGGGGGAAAAGGAAATAAAGAAAGAAAGAAAGAAAGAGAAAGAAAGAGAAAGGGAAAAAAGAAATAAAAAAGGGGAAGAAAGAAAGAAAGAAAGAAAGAAAGAAAGAAAGAAAGAAAGAAAGGAAATTTGATTTCACTGAAATCTTTCTCTGTCTCCTGCTGTAAAGCTGTACCATTGCTAAGTTTCCTGGCTGCTTGTTGTCTAGTATGTTCCCCTGCGTGACTCTCTGGACTCAGCTATTAGCACTATTTGTAATACCTGTGTGATCCTGGAGCCTTTCTGTAAAGAGTGAGTTCAATGATCTAGTCTAAAACTTCCTGATTTGACCTTTCTGCCTTGGTGACACGTTTGACCGTGGGGCTGTGACACTACAGAGTTGCCGTTGACCACGCATGAGCTGTTCATGAATTGTTGTTGGCCCGTCTTTTTTTTTTCCCCCTATGTGATATTGGGTAGAGTTTGAAAAACCCAAGTGATAGATTTTTACATTTATTCCTAACCTACTGCTTCCTGTTTTATTCATCCTATGCTAAGATCTTTGGGGAAGTCCATTACTAGCCAGCTAGGTTTCAGGTCACCCACATATTTGATAATATGCCATCTACTTACCTAGCCAGGTTGTTCATGAAAATGTTAACCAACAATTGGTTAAGGATGGGGCTCTGGGATGGGTGGGGATTTGTTTTTCAGGAAAACAATGACACATGAACCACTGCTCTTTGAAAATGGTCATTCCATCATTTACGGGCCACCCCAAACATACCATCAGTGGCTCCGTCTCTTTCTATCTTGTGGCCATGGACGTAATTCAGGTGTGCCACTCGTGTATTTCTTGTTGTTGTTAATGTTTGTTCACTTTTGAGAGACAGAGCGTGAGTGGGGGAGGGGCAGACAGCGAGGGAGACACAGAATCCAAAGCAGGCTCCAGGCTCTGAGCTGCCAGCACAGAGTCCGATGCGGGGCTCGAACCCACGAACCGCCAGATGATGGCCTGAGCCAAAGCTGGATGCTAAAACAATGGAGGCACTCAGGGGCCCCAGGTGTGCCATTTGAATAGCACTCTTGGGATACACCTGTACTCCTTAGGGGCATCATAGAGCAGAGGTTAAGACCGTGAATTCTGAAACATGCCAACCTGTGCTTACATGCATGTTCCCCAGTTTTGGCATTGTGGTCTCGGGCCAGTTACTGCTCTAAACCCATTACCTCGTCTCTAAAATAGAGGGAATGATACTTAAGATCACATGAGAAAATGCACATAAAGCACTTAACCTAGACGCTAACATCGACGAAGTGCAGAAGAATATTAGCTCTTCTTAACAGGAGTCGTTAACCTGCCCAAACAGAAAACGAGGTGAGTGGGGTACAGCTTAATCTTAATGAGCCCATGCTGGGTCTTAGTGACTATCACTTCCCTTTGTAAGAATTTACGGGCTCTCATTTTATACTGTTTGAAAACCCATCCATTTTAATAATCCGTTCCATAATTTTGCACAGGGATGAATGTCAGGCTCACTGCTTTATAATTGCAGAATTTCCTGTTCTCCCCCAGTGAAAATTTGCACGGCATTTCCTGCTCTCCTCTTCTGTGACACTCTCCCCTTCTCCAGCATTCTTCCGGGGGTTCGGAAGATTCACCCCCTCTTCTCTCCAACCCTCTCACGAACTTCACTCAGCCAGGGCACTTGATGTTCTCTATCTTCCCACCTATCTTTGACATCAGTGCCTCTTAAACTAGTTTGTTTTCCCCCCTCCAGTCTGAAGATCATTGTCTCTGATGCAGAAGACAGGCAGAACAGGAACGGAGTGGCCCTGCTTTCTTGCTGTCATCTGTTGTCACCATCTGTCTCTAGCAGAGGGCCTACCCCTTCCTATTTGTTCTCTTGCTTGTTAGTATAACTTTCCAAATCCCCCTCTTTTTGCCTTATTATTTTATACAAACTTCGGTTATCTATTCCTCTTTTTGCTTTTTGTCTTTTCAAAATAGAAGCTCAGACATTTCCAGTCTCAAATGACATTTGAAGCCGTTTCTCCCTAACGTGTTATTTTAAGACTCGAAGTAAAAGCAAACAGTCATACACAATATGTGCTTCTGGAGAAGTTTAAGGTACTACTGCTTTAAAATGACCTGTTAGCCATGTCTCCGTTTCAAGTGGATCCAGAAAGTCAGTTAAGAAGCAAATGTGAGGCGAGTAGGTAATGCGGACTAAGGTGGTAGCTATGGAGATAGTAGAAGTGGGCAGGTCCCGGAAATAGTGAAAATACCACCAACGGTACGCACCAATGGGTTGGGATATAGGCTGTGTTGTGAGCGGAAGAAGAATCAAGGGTTCCAAAAGCTGTAAGTTTTTATGTGTTCGCTTGAGCAGTTAGGTTGATGGCAGATCTGGCAAGAAGTGGAAGATCTTGGAGCAGCAAATTGGGAAGGGGTATTAATCATTCCGTTTGACTGCATTTAAGTTTTCTATTAGACATCTAAATTGAAATGTCAAGTAGAATATAGGAGTTTGGAGTTCTGAAGAGAGGTCTAGGCTAGAGATATAAATTTGAGTTGTCTCGAAATACCCAATTAAGATGATTCGAAGAGAAAATGGGAGGTGAGATAGTGGAGGCAGTGAGTGTAAGACAATGCCCTATTTTTCTACAGAGGCAAAGAAAAACGGGCGTAGCTGGGACAGGGTGTGGAATCAACGGAAGTTTGTTGTTTGCTTGTTTGTGTGTGTGTGTATGTTTGTTTCAATGGGTCGTCTTAAAGTATGCCTCAGTTTGGATGGGAAGGCTCCAGTGGAACGTAATAATGGAATAGGGAAAGAAAAACTGGCAGCAAAAATTCCTTTTTTGAAAAAAAAAAGGAAAACAGGGAAGCCGAGAGGTTGAACTCAGATAGCAGCGGTGACTTTTTTATTGTAACTACAAGGGAGGCCAGTATGTGAGTATGGATACAAATAGGTTGGTGGGCGATCTGGTTGAAAGACGAGGTAGGTAGTTCTTACTGGAATGGTATTATTTTTGTGTAAAACATGCAGAGAGGTTATTAGCTTATAACAAAGGGGGAAGAGGATGTTGGAGACTTGAAATCATCTGCTGACATAGTAGAAAAGTAGATACATCAGAAAACTGGGATAATATTGGTGTCAAGTGACTCTCTGAGAGGTATGGTAATGGATTTGAAATGACTCTGGTCAATAGCGCTGTGATTTTCTCCAGTTACATTGAAATCTTGTTAACAAATGTGAAGACCATTTTTTTTTTCTGGCTAGGTACAAGCATCAAGGAGATAGGCAAGTAATTAATGACAGTTGTACAGGAACAATTATAATGCTGGACAATGGACTATAGGCCTGGTAACAAGAGAAGTGAAGAAATTGGGTGTAGTCTATATATTCTCTTTGCTTGCTTTGGGCTTGTTTTGCTCTTTTTTCCAATGAATTCTTGAGATAGGAATTTATACTATTAGTTTGAGACCTTTCGTCTTTTCTAATGAAAGAGAATTTAGTGCAATAAATATACCTCTCAGCACTGCTTTAGCTGCATCTCACCTATTTTAATAAAATGTATTTTCATTTTCATTTACTTCTGTGTATTTTAAAATTTCCTTTGAAACTTTCTCTTTGATACATTATTTAGAATTGCGTTGTTAAATTTCCAAGTGTTTGGAGATTTTCCCCTTGTGTTTCTCTCATTGGAGTCTAGTTTGATTTCATCGGGTCAGAGAATGTATTTTGTATGATTTCAGTTATTTTAACTATATTAACGTTTGTTTTATGGCCCAAGATGTGACCTATTTGGTAAATGTCCCATGGATGCTTGAAAAATGCCCATTCTGCTCTCGTTGGGTAGAGTGTTCTCTACATATCAATTTTTTGTTGGCTAATTGTGTTGTTCAGACCTTCTATGTGTATGTATTAATTATCTATTGCTGATTATCTATCAGTTCTATTGTTTGCTAAGAGGGAGTATTAAAGACCAAACAACAATTGTGAATTTGTCTGTTTCACATTTCAGCTCTATTGAGTTCTGCTTCATGTGTTTTGAGGTTCTGCTCCTTGGCGCATACACATTAGGATTGAAATGTCTTTCTGGTGGATCAATCCTCTTAACATTATGGAATGTGCCTCTTTGCCTCTAATAAGACTCCTTGTTCTGAAGTCTACTTTTTCTAATATTAATAGCCACTCCTGCTTTTTAAAAATTAATATTTGCATGGTGTACTTTTCCATCTCCATCCTTTCACTTCTAGGCTATGTTGTTGAATTTTAAGTGAGTTTCTTGTAAACAGCATATAGTTGGCTTGTGTTTTTTGATATACTTTTAATGTCTGTATTTAACTCATTTACACTTAAAAGGAAATTACTGATGTATTAGAACTTCAGTCTTTTTATTAATTTCCTTGGGTTCCTGATCCTCTGTCTCTCTTTTCTTGCCTTCTTGCAGGTTACATAAACATGTTTCAGCCTTCCATCTTGATTTATTTATAGTGTTTTTATCTAGTCTATCTGTTTGTATAGTTTTCATGGTGGTTGCTCTGGGTATTAAAAAATAGGAGGGCACCTGGGTGGCTCAGTCAGCTAAGCATTGGACTTTGGCTCAGGTCATGATCTCACAGCTTTTGAGTTTGAGCTCAGAGTTGGGTTCTGTGCTAACAGCCCAGAGCCTGGAGCCTGCTTCAGATTCTGTGTCTCCCTCTCTCTCTGCACTTCCCCCACTCATGCTGTCTCTCTGTCTTTCTCTGTCTCTCTCTCTCTGTAAAAAATAAATAAAAAACATTAAAAAAATTTTAATATGTATATTACTGGGACACCTGGGTAGCTCAGTTGGTTAAGTGTCTGACTTTGGCTCAGGTCATGATCTTGGGGTTTGTGGGTTCTAGCCCCGTGTTGGGCTCTGTGCCCGACAGCTCAGAACCTGGAGTCTGCTTCACATTCCGTATTTCCCTCTTTCTCTCTCTGCCATTCCCACACTCACATTCTTTCTCTCTGTCAGAAATGTTTTTATGTTTATTTAAACATAAAAAATTTTTAAAAATATGTATATAACTTATACCATTTTACTGGTATCAACATTCTATTACTTTGAGTAAAATGTGGAATCCTTTCTTCCATTCAGTTCCGTTTGCATTCCCCACTTCTATGTAACATTGTCTTGAGTATAGGATAGGGTCACAGTATGTTTTAATCATAGAATACAATTTACAAAATTCATGAAGAGAAGGATAGTCTTTTGTATGTGCCCATATTTATGTTCTTACCATTGGCATTTCTTTTTAACCCCTGATGCTCAAAATGGATTCTTTTATTATTTTCTTTCTGTTTGAAGGAAGTTCTTTAGCAATCTTGAAAAGTAAGTGTGCTACCAACAAATGCTTTTAGTTTTCCTTCATCTGGGAATGTTTTTATTTCCTCTTCATTCCTAAGGGATAGTTTTGCCACATATAAAATTTGATATTGACAAGTATTTTCTTTCAGTGTTTGAAAAATGTGGTGGCACATCCTTCTGGCCACCATCGTTTCAGGTAAGAAATCCACCGACCTTCACAGTGGTGGTCCCTGTAGCTAATGTGTTAGTTCTCTCTGTCTGCTTTCCAGATTTTTTCTATGTCCTTAGTTTTCAGAAGTATAATTTTATGTGTTTGCATGGAGTCCTTTGAGTTTATCATGTTTGGAGTTTGCTCAGTTTCTTAATTATACAGTCTCAGGGCTTTCCATGCCCCCCTGACCCCTTTTTTTCTTTCTTTCTTTTTTTTTTAACCAAGTGTAGAAAGTTCTCAACCACTATTCCTTCAGCCCACTCTCTTTCTTCTCTCCTTCTTAATGTATTTTTGTTTGTTTGTTATTACCTCCATTTGCTCAGGGACTCTGTTCAATTCTTTTTCAGTCTATTTTTTTCTCTACCGTTCAAACTTGGTAAATTTTGTTGATCTGTCCTCAAGTTCACTCATTCTGTGTCTGCCATTTCAAATCTACTATTAAGCCATCAAGCAAATATTTAATTTTACTATTGTATTTTCAGTTCTACATTTTCAGCATCGTTCTTTTAAAAACTGTTATTTCTTTTCTGTGATTTTCTATTGTTTACTTTGCTTCAACAGAATTTGTAATGGTTTACTGAAGTATTTTTAATACGGATGCTTTATTTTTTTTTAATTTTTTTTTAACGTTTAATTTTATTTTTGAGACAGAGAGAGACAGAGCATGAATGGGGGAGGGACAGAGAGAGAGGGAGACACAGAATCGGAAGCAGGCTCCAGGCTCCGAGCCATCCGCCCAGAGCCTGACGCGGGGCTCGAACTCACGGACCGCGAGATCATGACCTGAGCTGAAGTCGGATGCTCAACCGACTGAGCCACCCAGGCGCCCCTTAATATGGATGCTTTAACACCCCTGTTTGATAGCAGCACCTGGCTGGCTCAGTCAGTAGGGCATGTGATTCTTGAACTCCAGGTTGTGAATTCAAGCCCCATGCTGGGCATAGAGCTTACTTCTAAAAAAGTCCTTGTTGGGTAATGTATCTTGGTTATTGCACTTTTTCATTCGAGTTGTGATTTTCTGGGTTCTTGGAATATAACGGGATTTTTAAAAATCCTATCCTGGACATTTTGGTTATTATTTTAGAAGACACTGCGTCCTATTTAGAGCTTATATTTTAGCAATAAGTCACCCTATGGTGGTTCTAGTTACAAATTAACTTTCAGAGCTCTTGTACTATTTTATCTACTTGGTTCATCTCATGCTAGTAGGGTTTCCAAAGGTCCATAATGGTGCTGCCTGAAGGGGCAGGAAAAGTTTCCCAGGCAGGCTGCCTGGTGCCTCTACATTGAGGAAGGGAGTCTCTGACCCACAGGGAAGAAGCTTCATAGGCCAGGCAACCCATCATGGAAGGATTCCCCTTCCCAGTGCTACCCAGCCACCTGGTTTTTTTTAGGTAAATGCCATGAACCTCAACAAAGAGACATGTCTTTACACAAGGGATTGGCTTGTGTTATTCTAGCCAGAAACCTGGAATCATATATGATTCTTCTGTCAAGCAGAAGTGAATTTACTAAGAATTATAAAGCTTAAGTTTCAGTGTCCTTCATTTGCAGGAGCCTTTTCTAAGATATTGGGACCTAAATGTGTTTGTATATCATGTATTTTTTTCTAAATTTGCAATAGTAGCATATTTTATCTGCAATTAAATAAAACTGTTTTTATCTCTGACTTACCGTTAATCATATTCCCTCATGCCATTGCCGTAGACACTTTTGAGATGTGGCTACAAAGAAGTTGTGTTAGGAATATATTTAGATTGGATTTAGTGAGATAACATTGTTACCCACAGATACTCCTACATACAGTTAAGTTCTTACTAGGTATTCTCGCATGGGGGCACTTTAGAAAGTTCCTGACCACTCCCCATGCTGACTCACCTCGCTTTGTGACACTAAGGCTCAGGACCTATGGTTGTCTTGTATTATGAGTATGACCTATCTCACGGAGAGGTATTTTGTAGAGAGGAGAAGTAATATTTGAACTTTGGGGACCCAGAAGTTTGGCTGTGGAACATTATTCCAGTCATCAGATGTGTAATATTTAATGTTTATTTAGCTAAATATTAGAGCATTTACTTAGCTAAATATTGGAACATTTGAAACATAAAGGTGCCTCGTCAAAACAGAAGTTCTCTCTTGCCACAAATACTCAATAATGAAACATATTAAATTGTAAAAAAAAAAAATCCATACTTTGGATGAAAATTGCATGAAATAGAATTTACCAGAATATTTTATATAGACTATAAGGTTGAGGCTGTACTACAAATAAGAAGTGTATCTGTATGTGACGTCACGTGTTTCATGTATCCCACTTCTCAATCATAAAAAGACAGAAGTTGACCAACCAGGCTACAACAAAGACTGAATTAGTTTCCTTTTCTTTATCTACAAAATAATCTTACAAAATCATTGTCATATAAAAGGCAATACAAAGAGTTTACTGCCAAAACGTTTCTAGCAGTTGATTGATTAAAAATAGTATGTCTTTTTAATTTCTTTGGATTCAGTGATGTTTATAGTATTTGGCAGCTTCTTAAATTTGTAATTTGTTGTGGCTTCTTTTCTCATTCTAAAGAAATACTCACTTTCGCATCTAATTTGGTGAGTAATTTGTATTTCTTTTCTTAAAAATGATCTCACGCAACTTTGATCTAATTTGACGTTTTTCCCCCACTTTCAAACCCACATCTGACCTTTTTGGAAATCTTGTTATTGCCACCTTACCATGGGAATGAAAACTTTTGCTCTCAATTGCCACGGCCACCACCATTGTGACCACTCTTCCCTCCCATCTGGACAACGGCAGATGTAACCAAACCTACTGCTTTTTCTGTATGTTTTCAAGACTTGACTTGACTTGACAGTTTACAAGGTTCGTGTAACCAAACCTACTGCTTTTTCTGTATGTTTTCAAGACTTGACTGTCTTGCTTTCTCTCCATTCCAAGGTTTGAAAAAAAAGTCTCTTAATTTTTCTTCTGATATTTTTGTCTTGTAAATTTTTTATACTTCTGTCTTTAGGCATTGTTGGGATACTTTTATATTCCTTCAGGTTACCGACTAGGAATGCAAACATCATTTAACAGAGAAAACCTTTTTTTTCTATGGAATCAAAATGTCAGCTTTATCATTTACTGTGTTCATTTTAGATTTCATTTTAATGCAGTTAACTGTTGTCTATTATTGTGCTAGTACCGAGTGTTTTGAGTACAGAGTACTTTTAGTATCTGATAGAGTGAGTCCCCACTTGATGTCATTTAAAAAATTATTTTTCGGGGCGCCTGGGTGGCGCAGTCGGTTAAGCGTCCGACTTCAGCCAGGTCACAATCTCGCGGTCCGTGAGTTCGAGCCCCGCGTCAGGCTCTGGGCTGATGGCTCAAAGCCTGAAGCCTGTTTCCGATTCTGTCTCCCTCTCTCTCTGCCCCTCCCCCGTTCATGCTCTGTCTCTGTCCCAAAAATAAATAAACGTTGAAAAAAAATTAAAAAAAAAAAAATTATTTTTCAATTTTTTTGGTAACATTTATTCATTTTTTGAGAGACAGAGAGAGACAGAGTGTGAGTGGGGGAGAGGCAGAGAGAGACACACAGAGTCCGAAGCAGACTCCAGGCTCTGAGCTGTCAGCACAGAGCCCGACACGGACACGAACTCACAAACCGGGAGATCGCGACCTGAGCAGAAGGTGGATGATTAACCAACTGAACCACCCAGGTGCCCCCCGATGTCATTTTTTAAAATGGAAAGTTGCTGCACATTCTCTTTCCATGTGAATTTTAAAACTTATTTTGACCAATTGGAAAGAAATATTATATTGAGATTCTAATTAGAACTGCAATAAATATAATGTATTAATATAGAAAGGACCGTCTCTCCAATTTTGGGTCTTGTTTTATGTCCTTCAATAGGATGTTATCATTTGCTGGGGCACCTGGGTGGCTCAGTCGGTTGAACAACTGACTTCGGCTTAGGTGTTGATCTCACAGTTCGTGGGTTTGAACCCCGAGTTGGGCTCTGTGCTGACAGCTCAGAGCCTGGAGCCTGTTTCCGATTCTGTGTCTCCTTCTCTCTCTGCCCCTCCCCCACTCATGCTTTGTCTCAGAAATAAATAAACATTAAAAAAAATTTTAATGTTATCATTTGCTTCATTTAGATCAAATTCCTGTCTTCCTGGATTTATTTTGGATACTTGATTTTTCAATTGTGCTTATGAATGGATTATATCCTATTTTCATTTCTAATTACATAATATTGATAGAAAAGCTACTAACTTTGTATGTGGCCAGTCACATTAACAAATTCTCTTTTTAGTACTAAGAGATATTTAGCAGAATATCTTGTATTTTCTAAGTACCAACTGGAAATGAAGACAGTATTATTTTTTCATTCCTCATATTACACTGTTTCTTTTATTCTCTAGCCTTATCCATCTTGAAAATGTGTTGAAGAATAGTGATAATAGAAGAAACCCCAGCCTTGTTACTTATTTTAATTTTAAAAATGCCCATTGTATATAATGTAGTTGTTGGGTTTCGGTAGAGATTGTTTTTCTTAAGTCTTGCATCGGTGTTGCTGTGGACTGAGTTACGCCACTCCCAAACTCATACGTTGAAGCCGTAGCTTGCTATGTGTTGTAGACAGGGTCTTTAAGGAGGTGATCAAGGTTAAACGTGGTGATGGGAGTGGAGAACTGGTCTCCTTATGAGAAAAAGAAGAGACCCGAAAGCTCGCACTGTCTCCACCACATGAGGACACAGCGAGAAGCTAGTTCTCTGCAAGCCAGAAAGAGATCTCACCAGAACCCAACTGTGCTGGTACTCTGATCTCAGACTTCCATCCTCCAAAAGCATGAGGAAATAAATTTCTCTTGCTTAAGCCACTCAGTCCACAGTATTTTGTTTTGTCAGCCCAAACTAATACAGATAGCTTCGCTTTTTGTCTCCCAAGTGAGAATTTACTGGTGTAGTTGCAACAAAGCCATAAATTGTGACCAACACAGTCATACTGCTCTCCTCTAGCCTGGCAGTTCTTGACTGCAGTAATTTTGGCCTTCAGGGGACATTCAGGAGTGTCCAGAGACATTTCTGGATGTTACAACTGGGGGAGAGGGTTGCGTGCTACGGGTATCACGTGGATAAAGGCCAATGATGCTGCAAAGGTTTCTAGAATTGCTGGACAGCTCCCCACGACAAAGACTTATCTAGTCCAAAACGTCACCTAGCACCAAGGTCGTGAAACCCTGACTAGCCAAGCCCCCCAAAATCTCCTGTCTCCTAGAGGGAGGAAAAGGAAGAAGATATCCCAACAGTAGGTGTAAAGTGCCCCATCCTTGGGACCACTGCCCCATGCACGGGCTGGGTCAGGAGGACTGAAGGGCTGGTCCTCAGAGCACAGGTGTTTGGTGGAACGGGACTGCTCACTTGTAAGGCCCCTGGAACAGAAGTAGGTCATAGGTCTTGGTATTGGGTCACCTGCCACTGGTGCTGAAGGTGTCCATGCCGGTTGTCACTGGTAGGCGTCCTTGGAACACGGGCCGGGCAGGTAGAGAAACTGGTCCTTTTGTAGCAGTGGGTATGGTTGTTTTTACTACCTGCTCCTCCGGCTGCCAAGACCTACCACATGGCTTTCTGGTGTTCCTGTCTTACTTAGTTTTTCTTAGGAGTGGCTAATGCATTTTATCAAATGACTCTGTGAAAAGCATTGACAGAATCATGCGGTTTTTCTCCTGCAATATTTGGTGTGTTGAGCTCTCTTGATGGATACCTTCCATTCAAAAAGCAGCAAGTAGAGGGGCGCCTGGGTGGCGCAGTCGGTTAAGCGTCTGACTTCAGCCAGGTCACGATCTCGCGGTCCGTGAGTTCAAGCCCCGCGTCAGGCTCTGGGCTGATGGCTCGGAGCCTGGAGCCTGTTTCCGATTCTGTGTCTCCCTCTCTCTCTGCCCCTCCCCCATTCATGCTCTGTCTTTCTCTGTCCCAAAAATAAATAAAAAACGTTGAAAAAAGAAAAAAAAAACAAAAAGCAGCAAGTAGAAACTTCTTTCTTGTTACTTTCATCCGTTTTGTTTTAAGTTTATTTATCTATTTTGAGAGAGAGAGAGAGAAAAAAAGGTGAATGGGGGAGGGGCACAGAAAGAGGGAGAGAGAGAGAATCCCAAGCAGGCTCTGCATGGTCAGTACAGAGCCCGACACAGGGCTCCAACCCACGAGCTGTGAGATCATGACCCAAGCAGAAGTCAGAAGCTTCACCGACTGAGCCACCCAGGTGTCCCCATCTGGTTTTTTATTAAAGCTATTCTAACTTTATTCAAAAGTGTTCATGTTTTTCTACAGTGTAGAATGGATAGACTAAAAATAATTATATATTTATTGATGGTTAGAAAGAATTCAGCTCTGAAACCATCTGTGCCTGGTACTGCTTAAATTATCAATCTTTGGCATGCCTGGGGGTGGCTCAGTTGGTGAAGCATCTGACTTTGGCTCAGGTCATGATCTCGAGGTCCATGAGTTCAAGCCCCGCGTTGGGCTCTGTGCTGACAGCTCAGAGCCTGGAGCCTGCGTTGGATTCTGTGCCTCCCTCTCTTTCTGCCTCTCCCCCTCCCTTGCTTATGCTCTCTTTCTTTCTCAAAAATAAACATTTCAAAATTTTTAAAAGTTATCAGTCTTTAACCTTTGTGATTTGTTCTATAGTTCTCTTCTTGAACCAGTTAGGTCATTTCTGTTTGTTTGTTTGTTTGTTTAAGATTTTGTTTTAAAGTAATCTCCATATCCAATGTGGGGCTCGAACTCACCACCCTGAGATCAAGAGTTATCTGCTCCCCTGAGCCAACCAGGTGCCCTGGTCATTTTTTCTTTTCTTTTTCTTTTCTTTTTTTTTTTTTTTTTTGATGTTTATGTGGGGTTTTTTTGAGAGATAGAGAAAAAGTGCAGACAGGAGGAGTAGAGAGAGAATTCCAACTGACATGGAATGGGGCTTGATCTCATGCACCCATGGGATCATGACCGGAGCCAAAATCAAGAGTTGTACACTTAACAGACTGAGCCACCCAGGAGCCCCAATTTCTGTTTTTTAATAGCTTCTTAATTAGTCTTGCCTCTTCTAGTTTATATTCTAGTGGTCACGGTAATCTTCTTAAAACTGAAGTTAAACCATATTACTGTTCTGCTTAAAACTCTACTCAATAAAGAAATTAACATTTGAACTTTTTATTGTGCCCCTCGTGAGCCATCTTATCCATCATAATTCTTTCTCGTGGCATTCTTTTCCTTCCCGTTTCGTTTCAGACATGCTTAGGAACTGTGCATTCCTCAAACACAGGGACCTCTTTCCTCAGAGTCCTTTTTATGGGCCTTCCCCTTTGCCCAGAAAGTTCTCCATCACTTCCACATTTCACACCATTTGCTCCTTTTCTTGCTTCAGAATTCAGCTTTTAAATCTACCACCTAAGAGGTGTTCCCTGGCCACGCTATCCAGATAGATTTCCAATGACCCCAACACCCACCTGTTACCTACAGTAGGCCAAGAGTTTCTTTTCTGGCATCACAAAGCTGACTGAGTTGTCAACAGCCATTCAAATACACTTTTCTCCTCAAGGAAAACTCAGAAAAATACTGGGTTCGTTACTAGGAGAATTATCTCTCCTCTCCCCTCCTTACTTCGGAAAAAGCTCATGGTTTTGGAACCCAAAGGTATAACAGAAATCCAAATTGATTTTCTAAAGAAAAATTCTTAATCCCTTTGAGACTGCATATAAATGCTAGGAATACTTTAGAATTGTTAGCTATACAGGAATTAATATGTGGCTAGGTAGGAATTAATATGTATAGAAGGAGACTAATGTTAAGAAAAGGGGGAAGGGAGAAATTATATTTTTGATCAAGGTATCAACTACTTTAAAAAAAAGTCTCTCCAAATGGCTTGCTGAGAAATACTATTTGGCAAGATAATTCTCAATCTGGCTTATGCTGCTTGTAGTAATTTTATTAAGCCCAGTATTTTAACATTTTTGAACATATTCCCAAAGATCTTTAATGATCGATACATCTTTAAAAAAAAAATCAATAAAGTAAACATGTAGCAGAAATGGGCCACTGAAGGCATGCTAAAAATTGGATGAAAAAAATTAACGCTATGAACAATGAAGAAATAAACCCCTTCGTCCTTACTAACAAAGTATGACAATTCTTTGAAAAAGACTTCTTTTACCAATTTTAACACGTAAGTACTATCAAATGCAATGAATGTGCATGTCTCTCCATTGAAACGTTTTGAAAATAGAACCCACCTGAATATCAAAAATTTAAAGATAAATGTTGGGGCACCTAGGTGGCTCAGTCAGTTGAGTGTCTGACTTCGGCTCAGGTCATGATCTCACGGTTCGTGAGTTCGAGCCCCGCGTCAGGCTCTGTGCTGACAGCTCGGAGCCTGGAGCCTGCGTCGGATTCTGTGTCTCCCTCTCTCTGTACCCCTCCCCTACTTGTGCTCTGTCTCTCTCTCTCTCTCTCTCTCTCTCTCTCAAAAATAAACATGAAAAAAAATTTTTTTAAAGATAAATGTCAAGACCCAAATTAAGTAAGTGGATATAAGATAGACCCGTTCAGGAGTCCTATTTATGGACATGCTTTCTTAGTATAAACAGTACTTATTGGTGTCTACCAATGAGATGTTAACGTGGTAAGGTTGTATGGGTGTGAGGGGTCAAGACTTTGAATCCAGAGTCCTTTTTTTTTCTAATTTTTTAAAATGTTTATTTATTTTTGAGAAGGAGAAACAGAGCATGAGCGGGGGAGGGGCAGAGAGAGAGAGAGAGAGGGAGACCCAGAATCCGAAGCAGGCTCCAGGCTCTGAGCTGTCGGCGCAGAGCCCGAGGTGGGGCTGGAACCCAGGAACCGTGAGATCATGACCCCAGCTGGAGTCGGACACTGAACCGACTGAGCCACCCAGGCGTCCCTAAAGTCCTTTTATTGTCACCCCAGATCAGGCACTGCTTTGGCTTTTGAAATGCTGAAACTAGGTTCTGCGCGAACTTGACAAGAGGAAGGACCGGCCTGCAACAGATGCTCTCCCGCTAACTCAGAATCATTCATGGGAGTCGTCAAATTGTTCTTCCAAAAATACCAAGTAAGATGAGAAGAAAGCAAGTGTTTTTGCTATCAAGGCATAGACATTTGGTCAGAGCAATAAAATAGCCTCCCATGCCAAAAAATAATAAAGAAAAATGTGGAATGAGTAACTTCCAAAGTTAGGGAAATCATTTGACTGTGTCTTCCTACAGGATAAAAATTGACGTGAGTCTTAAGTAACCCACAGATGGAGGCAGTCGTGACAACGTGTTTGGGGCAGCGTGGTGATTGCAGGCCTTGTTATAATCATGGTGTCGCCAGGAATTTTGTCTGTTTCAAAACAGTTATGTGCATCTATAAAATGTGTATACATGTGTGCCTAATTCTCTAGTGGTGGTGATTAGTTCGCTTTAAGCCAGTACAAATTCCCTTATAGCAAATGTTACATATGTAAAAGATACTTAAAACAGTAGGGCCTTGAGTGGCATCCACGCGTCTCTTTCTAGTCTGTTCATACTTAACTGGCCTATCAGTGAAGGGATAAAACCCACATTGGAAGCTCAAGTAACATTATTTATCAAATAGACGTGTCAGTCTGCTTCTGCCACACGCGTTAACCCTTATTTTCTGTGCCTCGGAGCGGAAATTAGTACCGTTAAAGATGTGGATAGAAACCCCACAGAATAGAGATGTAATTTTTCTTTATATGCAACCTAATCAGTTTGAAAAGCATTATGATGAACTGGTTTCTATAGGATTGGAAAAGCAAGGGAGAAAAAAAAGGGAAAAAAATGTCCGTAGCCTAATGCAATGTGACAGAAAGGTGGGGACTTCAGTCTGGCCGACATGGGTTTGAATCACCATCCCTGAATTATGAGCTATCGACATTGAGCAAGTTCCTTAATCACTTGGGGTTTCCTGCTTTGGGAAATCAGGATAATGAAACATCACAAGGATATGATGAGAGTGTACAGATGTAATGAATATAGAAGCTAATGCAGGGGCGCCTGGGTGGCTCAGTTGGTTAAGCGTCCAACTTCAGCACAGGTCATGGTCTCACATTTTGTGGGTTTGAGCCCCGCATCGGGGCTCTGTGCTGACAGCTCAGAGCCTGGAGCCTCTTGGGATTCTGTGTCTCCCTTTCTCTCTCTGCCCTTCCTCTGCCTGTGCTCTGTCTCTCTCTCTCAAAAGTAAATAAACATTAAAAAAAGAATGCTAATTCAATGTGAGAACCCAGTAGACATTTGGTAAACGAGATGGATTATTTACTGAGCGCTTTCTACCTGCAAGGTACTTTTTATATGTTGTCTCATTTCCTTAACCTGTGGCTCCCCAGCTTTGCTGGAAATTGGAATCACCAGGAAACACTTAGAAATTACTGATGTCTAGCTTCCACCCCCAACATTTTGAGGTGCGATCTGCTGTTGGGGGTATGAAAAAGCTCACCTGTTGATTCCACCATGAGGCAGTTTAGAAACCACGGCCTCATGACAATGCAGTGAGTTAAGGGTTTGGCATGCCTGTTTCAGAGAGAAGAAAATAGAATTGGGGGATTGAGTTACCCCCG